>NW_020537646.1:56486126-56772344 GCF_003426905.1 Ctenocephalides felis | reverse complement strand
ATATAAGGTCATTGAATTAGAGATATTTCTTAGTTTAAACATTAAATACATTTTATTGACGTATTTGACATAAACAAAATTATAATAAACAAAACCTACGATGCGAGCGAATTAATTTTTAAAGCATTAAATTGTCAAATAATTTTTTACAAGTTCTCTATAACAAGTTTTTTTACTATATTTAGAAAGAATATATTTTATACCCTATCAAGCACTAAAGTAATAAATAATATTTATAAAATGACATGTTATTTATAGACAATATGACTTTAACATAGCATACATCCAATCTTTAAAATAGTATACATCTAAAATTATAGTATAAATATTACAATTTTGATAAATATCATCCATTATTTTACAGTACAATAATTGAAATAAAACTTATAAATGTGCCAAAAATCAAATATTTAATAGATTTGGAATCGGATTCATCAGAACTTTATCCATGTTAGTTTCAGGGATAGTATGAATATCAATTTAAAGACGAAAATTTATATTATAAGTGCTTCGTAAGTAATCACAAATTTAAAAAAAGCATTTAAATCGGTGTGTCATCATAAATGTATGAAAAATTTTCAAAAAAATATTAGGGACTCATAGCAAGTTCCCAATAGTATGTGACCAATGACACTATTCCTAAATACAGCATCATGTTAAAATGTTAGCAAGGACGTAATACCAAATAGGATATAACAATTTATAAAAGTGTCTTGGTAATTCATTATAAATTTTGTAATGTAATTATTAATTCAGATATTTTATTTTATTTATTATTTAACTTTAAACAATATTATTGGTCCATCATATTAAAATTTCAATCCGGATTTTATTTATTTTTGGATTGATATGAATTTTTTAATAACAAAGGTTAAAACGAAATCAAATTTCAATCAACGCCAACCGTCGCAACGCGAGGCTGGGTATGCTAGTATATATATATATATATATATATATTTATATATATTTATATATATATATATATATTATATATATATATATATATATTTATATATAATATATATATATATATATATATATATGTGTGTGTGTATATAAACCTTGTGTCACGATGTTGGTTTGCGATGGACGCTCAAACTACTGAACGGATTTTAAATTTTAGTGGCTCATTGTGTGCATCTATATATATCCAACTTAGGTTATAGGAAAGTTTGAAAAGAAAATTTAAAATGTAAATATATAATTTTCATAAATTTCAAAAAATTTTGACAAAAAATGACAAAAGAAAACAAAAATGACAAATGTCAAAATTCATGGAAAATTCGAGAAAAATAAATTTATGATTTTTGAAAAAAAAATTGACAGTTCAAAAAATATATTCAAAACTTATACATATAAAGATATATCTAATATTTATATCCAAATTAGATGAAATGCTATATTCAAAATCACAATTTATAGTTTTAAATCTAATTAAAATCAATGTTTATAAATTTAAATAAATGATAACATGAAAAAAAGTGAAATGTCATTTGTCAATATTTATGAAAATAAATTATATAGTTAGATTTACAATTTATATTTATTTGATTAGCTTACCAAATTATTTCGGATACCAAAACTTCATCAAAAACTTATAGATCAGAGATCACAATAAAAAAGCGGCATATTTAAATTTAAAATTAATCATAACAAAATTTGACATTTTCACAGAAAAAATTTTTAACGACTTCAATAAGAAAACAAATACATTAATTATTCCAAGTTATGTTATAGGCAATATTGCCAAACAAATTATATATACAAACATTATCTTATATATAAAATGGAGCTCTCGATCAAATGATTCATTAAAACGCAAAAACGGCCAATGAACCAATTTGGCCAGTCTTAGTCTTGAAAAACTTGTGCCAATGCAGAGAAGGTCCGAAAGGTGAGAAATTATTTCGAATCCGCGTAGAAACTTCACATTTTTAATGTGAAAATTTTTGTAAAGCGTAACTTAAATAAACAATAGACGGTAATAATACGTGAAATGTTCAAACGTTTTGACAGATGATGTTCAATTACATTTAATAGAATGTTTTTAACGTGACATTATTTAATTAATTAAATTGTAGTAAGTAGTTTTGTTTGTAGTTTTATTTGAATACAAAAACATTAGTAAACGGGCCGCAAGTGTTACTAGAAACTCAAAATATCAACTTTTTTGAAATGTTAATATGAAAATGCACTTTTTGGCATATTTTTCTCAAATACGGTACTCTGAAAGATCTCATTTATAAAACATTTTCTAGGTTATATTATTTATTATTTATGTTATTTAAATTCAGAACCTAAATTTGGTATCGATCAAACGGACATTTTGTCGAATAGCATTGTTTAACAGCAATATTGAAAGTTTAGGAAAAAAGATGTATAACCTTTAAAATAGGGGAGATAAACGGTAATCCATAATAAAAGCATTTTGAAAATCCATAATAAAAGCATTTTCTTCCGTTGGTAGTTTTTTAGCATTAGTTAAAAATGTAATTATTTTGTAAAATAACTTTAAATTTATGATAAGGCTTTAAACCTTTTTGCCACCTGCCCGTTTTAAGTTACCCCGCCTATAGAGTAAAAAGGTCTAGATAACAAATTTTTGAAAGTCATCAAAAAAGCATATTTCTACAATGATGAAATAGAAGGCAGTTTATTGAACGTAGTCAGATAATTGTTCGTTTAATATGTATTATTTGTTGTGATATAATTGTTACGGTTTTCACAATATAGTTTACATTTGCTCAAAGTCAAATTGAAACCTTGTGTCTCGCCCTGCTCTACATACATACTTTTTAGTAAATTTACTTTAATTGGTCGAATGTTACTTGAAACTTTTCAAAAAGCAGGTCAAAGTAGAAATACTTAATTCATTTTCTATCTACCCTCGCAGAAATTTGAAAATTTTGTATAAGCGCAATAGTATTATTTACAATTATACACAAATCCAGAATCCAAAAAAAAACTGAAAACCTTGAAACGTAATCAATAAGTCGAAAGACCAAGAAAGACTTGGATTGGATTATACCATGTTTTCTATAGAAAGTGTATAAAACTTCCAGTTTGATTGTATTGACAAAATATAAACAAACTAATGGGGTTTATTGTTTTTATAATACCTCATTGTATATAGCTTTCAAAAAACACATCCTTAAACACTTAAAGTATTAATATTTTTGATTCTCTAGAAATTGTTTAGAATATACCTTACTTAGCAAAATAACGTTTGCCGGGTCAGCTAGTTGTAAATAAATATTATCATATTATATTAATTTTCGACCAAAAAGGAAATATTTTGATATTTATAAATTTTGTGCATATTGGATATATAAAATTGACATTCACTATTTAAAGTAAATGCAAATGTAAAAAGTCTGATATTTATACAAAACATTGTATATTTAGATAATGATACTGCGTTGATTTAGACTAATCCATGATGAACTATTTGTCAGAAAGAATATATTTTATATTTTATTCAAATTCATACCCATATCAAGCACCAATGTAATAAATACTATTTATAAAATGACACATTATTTATAGACAATGTGATTTTAATGCATATTTTAATATTTTTTGACATTTGCTAATTCAAAATAAATTAAAAATAATTGAAAACAATGTCATAAATCGGATATTTATAGAAAATATCAAATAAATATATTTATGTTTTACTTGATTTAAAATAAAAAATATAAAAAAATTAATTGCGATGTCAAAATAGATACTATACTTTTTTATTTATTGGCTTTTGATATACATCATAAGGCCAGGTGCCATTCATATAACTGTTTATTACAAATTCTTATAGAATAATTAACTTATAAATTAATTTTAGTATTAATAGTATACTTCTAAAATCATAGTATAAATATTACAATATTGATAAATAATCATCCATCATATTACAGTACGAAAATTGATAAAAAAATAATAAAAGTGCCAAAATTCAAACATTTAATAGATTTGAACTTGAATTCCTCAGAACTTTATCCATGTTAGTTTCAGGGATAGTATGAAAATCAATTTATAGACAGAAATTTATATTAAAAGTGATTTGTAAGTAATCACAAATTTAAAAAAAATCATTGAAAACGGTGAGTGTCTAATCATAAGTTTATGGAATTTTTTTAAAGAAAATATTAAAGGCTTAGAGTAAGTTTCCAATAGTATGTGACCAACGAAAACATTCCTAAATACAGCATCATAGAACATGTTAAAATGTTAGCAAAGTAAATAGGACGTAATACCAAATTGGTTATAACAAATTCATAAAAGTCACTTGGTTATTAATTATAAATTTTGTAATGTACTCATTTATTCAAATCTTTAATTAAATCATTTTATTTATTATTTAAGTTTAAAAAAAACACTTTGATCAATAGTATTGATCCATCATATTCAAATTTCAATCCGGATTTTTTTTATTTTTGGATTGATATGATTTTTTATAACAAAAGGTTTGAAATGTTGGTTGTCAAACGGATTCAAATTTAAATCAGGTGGATTTTAGGGCCGTCGCGACGCGAGGCTGGGTATGCTAGTATATACAATATATATATATATATATATATATATATATATATATATATATATTAAGCCCGAGAACAATTTTATCATGTTATTTCACCACCTGAAGAAAAACCTTTCTCTCTCTCTCTCTCTCTCTCTCTCTATATATATATATATATATATATATATATATATATATATATATATATATATATGGCGCTAGTGAGCCATATATTATTTATTAATTAATTCTTTAAATAAAATCGCAATAATTTGATGTAGACTCAATTTATATCTCAATTTATAAAGTAACTGATATTACATAAAATCTAATATCAATATTGATCCCGACAAAATGTTCGATGAAAAACGCGATATATTTTTAGATCGTTTTTAAAAATCATCATATTAAAATTATCATATCAATAGATCATATTTTTCGATCGTATTTTTTTATCGCTTGCTTGATATGATGATCGATTTGCGTCAATCAACTGACATGTGTCATGTGGGCGTGTTGATTCCGCTATATCACTGCGTGTTGATTCCGCTATATCACTCCCCTTCAAAAGAAAAAGAAGTATCCATTAGAAATAAATAAATTTAATTATTATAATTTGAAGGAGACTTTTTTCGAATTGGTTTTTCTTGGAGAGACCACAGTTAACTCTAATTGATGTGGTTTGAATTCTTGTGATGTGCTTGGTTGACTGTTATCTGTTTTAACTGTTTATGCTGGCTTTAATCTGTCAACCGATATGCTCTTATTAATACCATCCATAAAAATTTTGTACACTTTGTCTGAAATTCTTTCTATGATTTTATATGGTCCACTATATGGAGGCTCAAGTGGTTTTCGAATATTATCTGCCCTGACAAATACATGCGTGCATATATTCATGTCCTTGAGTACAAACATATTGGCTTTATTATGATGAGCTGTGGCAGTAGGTTTAATAGCACGCATTGTGGATCAGATGACAGTTCTTTAGATGTGAAAAACTCGCCTGGTAGTCTTAATGTGGTTCCATAAACCATCTCAGCAGGAGATGCTTTAAGGTCTTCTTTGTATGAAGAACGTAAACCTAGTAAGACTACAGGTAATACTTTGATCCAGGGCTCAGGAGAGCACATTAAAGCTGCTTTCAGAGTTCTATGCCAGCGTTCAACCAGACCATTGGACTGAGGGTGATATGCCGTTGTCCGTATTTTCTTAGCACCTATTGCATCCATTAATGATTTGAATATAGCTGATTCAAACTGGCATCCTTGGTCGGATTTTATCACACATGGTGTACCAAATCTTGATATCCAGTTTGAAAATAGGGCTTGAACAATCGTGTCTGAAGAAATGTCCTTTAGAGGAATAGCTTCTGGCCACCTTGTGAATCTGTCGATGATTGTTAGGCAATAAGGATATCCATTAATATTAGGTAATTTAATTATGTCGATGTGAATATGCGAAAATCTGTTTTCAGGAATAGGAATATGGATAGGAGTGAGGTGATTATGTTTGTGTATTTTGGATTTTTGGCAAGGAATGCATTGACGTGCCCACATGGTGACGTCTTCACTAATCCCTGGCCACACATACCTTCTTCGCAACTCCCTTGAAGTAATCCTTATGCTTGGGTGTGCATTTCCATGTACAATGTCAAAAGCAATTCTGCGAAGACTTTGCGGAAGGTAGGGCTTCACAAAATTATCTTGCCTGTTGCAATAAACTGGATAGCCCCCTAATGTCAATTTTTGAAGATTAAGAGAGGTGTTGCCGTTCAATATAGTTTGCATTTCAACGTCCTTGCTCTGTTCTTGCGAAATTTCCTCTGCGGTTAACTTTGATGACATTTGAATGGCATTGATCCTGGACAACGCATCAGCAACAACGTTCTGATCACCCTTCACATATATAATATCAGTGGAAAACTGTGATATGTATTCTAGCTGCCGTCGCTGACGATCTGAAGCCTTCTCTAATTTCTGTTGAAATGCATGTGTGATTGGCTTGTGGTCTGTCTTGATTACAAAGTGCCTTCCTTCTAGAAGATATTCAAAATACTTTAAAGCCGCAAAGATGGCTAGTAGCTCGCGATCGTAAGTTGAATATCGCTGTTCAGTAGATGTGAGCTTTCTGGAAAAGAAACCTATAGGGTGCCATGCGCCATTTTTTTCATGCTCCAGAGTTGCTCCAATGGCTGTTGTAGATGCATCTGTAATTAAATTAATATTTGCTATGCTTGAAGGAAAATGAAGAAGAGTTGCATTTGTTAAAGCTTCCTTCAGCTTGCTGAATGCTGACAATGAATTGTCATTCCATTCAATTTGAGTCTTGTCATTTTTAACTGAGGACTTCAAATACTCATAAAGTGGTGCTTGTATATTTGCTGCCTTGGGTATTGATTTACGATAATAGTTTACCATGCCCAAAAATCTTCTGAGTTCTATAACTGTCGAAGGTTTTGAATAATTAATAATTTTCTCTACTCGGTCTGGTGAAGGAGAATATCCTGCAGCACTCAGTTTGTAACCGAGGAAGTTAACTTCATCTTTTCCAAAGGCGCATTTCTCTAAGTTGATTGTGAGTGAATATTCCTGTAGCCTTCCAAAAACCATTTGAAGATGACGACGGTGCTCATTCATATCAGTCGACATGACCAGGATGTCGTCTATATAAATAAAAACAAAATTGAAATCTTGGAATATGTGATTGATAAACCTCTGGAATGTCTGGGCAGCGTTTTTGAGTCCAAATGGCATGCGTTGATACTCGAAGAGTCCCCATGGTGTGATAATTGCAGTCTTTTTAATATCCTCTTCATGCATGTGTACTTGGTGGTAATCTTTTTCCAAGTCTATTGTAGAAAATACTGCTTTCTGATGAAGATTATTGAAAACATCTTGTATTAAAGGTGGAGGATACCTGTCAGGCAGCGTGTTTGCGTTCAGCCTCCTATAGTTTCCACACATTCTGAATGTGCCATTCTTTTTGGGAACTATGTGAATAGGGCTTGCCCATGGACTGTTGGAAGGCCTCAAAATGCCCCTGTTCAGGAGATCTTGTATCTCGGACCTGGCTGCAACAGCCTTTTCTCCGAAGATTTTCCTGAATCTGGTAGCTAATGGTGGACCTGTTGTGGTTATCCTGTGGGAAAAATCACATAATTTAATATTGGTGGTTACCTGTGGCTTTGTTATTTCAATGTATTGTGCCAGTAAATCCTTGAAAGGCTCTGCCGGGTTGACAGTGAAGATGTTGAATTGCTGTGCCTTGAGTACCTTTCCATCAGAGGTAAGGCCTGTGGTCGAATCAATCAATCTTCTGCCCTTCAAGTCTATTAATAGATTGTAGTTGCTTAAGAAATCGGCTCCTATTATGGCTGTGGCTACATCGGCAACAACAAACTGCCAGTTAAAGCTTCTGCGTAGTGATAAATCCAGCTCCAGAGTTCTCTTGCCATATGTGGATATTCTGCAAGAGTTTGCTGCAAATAGAACTAGCTCTTCCTTGGCATGACCATTGGCGAACCTATGGGCTGGTAAAATGGATAAAACTGATCCTGAATCTATAAGAAATTGGATTGCAGTCTTTCTGTCTGAAATATGTAGGCGGAGCTCAGAGCAGACAGAATTTATTTCACCGTCATGGCGAGCTCCAATTAATGACGGTGAAGTAAATTTTCCGACCCGTTTAGAGATTTAAGCAGGCAGGGCTCTTCACATTTTGTGGCTTTCTCACCGTATCTGTAGTGATAGTAACAAACTGATCCACGAGAAGGTGTCCTGGAACTATGTCGAGAACCACTTCTTGATCTTGATTGATTATGTTGTCCACTTCTTGGTCTTGACCGGTTGTGTTGTGATTCTTGCTGATCATTTTTCTGCCTTTCAGTGTTTAACATTGCCCTTAGTTCCTTGACTTCCTTGACGCATGACATAAGAAGAGTTTCGTGGTGATCCAGTCTCTGTTCCACTGAAGACTTGCGTGTTGAGGACATCACATGTGATGTGGGGCTACAGTGATCGACCAAAATATCGGCTACTTCAGCCAGGGCTTCCGGATCAAGATGACGAGAAACTATCAATTGTGGCTGAATGTGGTGTGGCAGGCGTTCTGACCACAATTTAATTATGATGTCTTCACTGACCTCTCCCTTAGCCAAATCCATCATCTCTCGTAGGAGCTGTGATGGTTTCTTCTCTCCTAGAGTTAAGTTTTTTAATAGCTTGTCAATCTGCTTACCTATGGATTCAGACATTCTGCTTAATATCGTCGTTTTAATGTGTTCGTATATGCCTGTCATTAGAGGATTACGGAGGACATCTTGAATGAGGCGCAGTGTTTCAAAGTCCAAGGCTTTAAGTACTGCCGTGTATTTAGTATCGTCGCTCCTGATCTTAGCAGACTGAAACTCATATTCAATTACTAAAAACCATAAGTCTGGAGAATCTCCATTGAATGGAGTGAGACGGTGATTATTAAATGCTTCTGCAAGAGTTTGCTGCAAATAGAACTAGCTCTTCCTTGGCATGACCATTGGCGAACTTATGGGCTGGTAAAATGGATAAAACTGATCCTGAATCTATAAAAAATTGGATTGCAGTCTTTCTGTCTGAAATATGTAGGCGGAGCTCAGAGCAGACAGAATTTATTTCACCGTCATGGCGAGCTCCAATTAATGACGGTGAAGTAAATTTTCCGACCCGTTTAGAGATTTAAGCAGACAGGGCTCTTCACATTTTGTGGCTTTCTCACCGTATCTGTAGTGATAGTAACAAACTGATCCACGAGAAGGTGTCCTGGAACTATGTCGAGAACCACTTCTTGATCTTGATTGATTATGTTGTCCACTTCTTGGTCTTGACCGGTTGTGTTGTGATTCTTGCTGATCATTTTTCTGCCTTTCAGTGTTTAACATTGCCCTTAGTTCCTTGACTTCCTTGACGCATGACATAAGAAGAGTTTCGTGGTGATCCAGTCTCTGTTCCACTGAAGACTTGCGTGTTGAAGACATCACATGTGATGTGGGGCTACAGTGATCGACCAAAATATCGGCTACTTCAGCCAGGGCTTCCGGACCAAGATGACGAGAAACTATCAATTGTGGCTGAATGTGGTGTGGCAGGCGTTCTGACCACAATTTAATTATGATGTCTTCACTGACCTCTTCCTTAGCCAAATCCATCATCTCTCGTAGGAGCTGTGATGGTTTCTTCTCTCCTAGAGTTAAATTTTTAAATAGCTTGACAATCTGCTTATCTCTGGATTCAGACGTTCTGCTTAATATCGTCGTTTTAATGTGTTCGTATTTGCCTGTCATTGGAGGATTACGGAGGACATCCTGAATGAGGCGCAGTGTTTCAAAGTCCAAGGCTTTATGTACTGCCGTGTATTTAGTATCGTCGCTCCTGATCTTAGCAGACTGAAACTCATATTCAATTACTAAAAACCATAAGTCTGGAGAATCTCCATTGAATGGAGTGAGACGGTGATTATTAAATGCTGCTATATTGTATTGATCAGCATAACTGTCATGTTCAGAAACACGAGGACTGCTCGTGTTAAAGATCGCCTCGTGATTCAAATCGATCAGAGATCTGTTGAGCGCTGTTTCATCATTGCTGAACGAAGGTGGAGTCGACATCTTTGAATTAAATTGGTATAATTTACCTATGTTGATTTTTTGAAATTGACAAGTGTTTTTCTTTCTCCGTCTGACGTCACCAATATTGGGTACTGGGACGTTGAGTATGTCTCTTGTTTGACGATTTCACTTACACGTTCGGAGTCACCATTTATGGCGCTAGTGAGCCATATATTATTTATTAATTAATTCTTTAAATGAAATCGCAATAATTTGATGTAGACTCAATTTATATCTCAATTAATAAAGTAACTGATATTACATAAAATCTAATATCAATATTGATCCCGACAAAATGTTCGATGAAAAACGCGATATATTTTTAGATCGTTTTTAAAAACGCGAGATCATATTTTTCGATCGTATTTTTTCATCCAATGCGCTCGCTATCGCTTGCTTGATATGATGATCGATTTGCGTCAATCAACTGACATGTGTCATGTGGGCGTGTTGATTCCGCTATATCACTGCGTGTTGATTCCGCTATATATATATATATATATATATATATATATATATATATATTAATTGTTTAATATGAACAAAACAGCACTCAGATTTGTTTAACACAACTTTATTTTATGATTACAGACGTTTCGAGACCATGGTGTGTCTCATCTTCAGTGTAATTTCAAAAACAGTTACTTATATACTACACATTCTTTAATAATTTATTTAAATTTCATTTAATTTTTGATATACAAAAAACACCAACTATTCCTTGCAATGCTTGACACAGTACTAAAGAAACATATAACACTTACAGAAATATTCTAAACAAATTTGAAGTACTTATCTAGATGGAGACAGAATGGGTATCATTATAATGTAAACAAAAGGAGTACTATCGCATACAAAAATCGATAAAAATGAAAAAACAAATTAATTTATTGAAAAGAATAAGATAAATGAAAAATTTTTTATAAATTATTAATGATGTTTATATAAGTGTCATGTAAAATATTTGTGTCACACTTGTGGATCATGCTAATATCAACAACCATAAGTTTGATTTTGACAATCCCCAAATTTTATTTCATGAGAAAGACTTATTTAAACGGAGCATGGCAGAATCAATGTTAATAGTTCGGACTAACAATAGCATAAATCTAAGAACCGACACAAATATTTTACATGACACTTATATAAACATCATTAATAATTTATAAAAAATTTTTCATTTATCTTATTCTTTTCAATAAATTAATTTGTTTTTTCATTTTTATCGATTTTTGTATGCGATAGCACTCCTTTTGTTTACATTATAATGATACCCATTCTGTCTCCATCTAGATAAGTACTTCAAATTTGTTTAGAATATTTCTGTAAGTGTTATATGTTTCTTTAGTACTGTGTCAAGCATTGCAAGGAATAGTTGGTGTTTTTTGTATATCAAAAATTAAATGAAATTTAAATAAATTATTAAAGAATGTGTAGTATATAAGTAACTGTTTTTGAAATTACACTGAAGATGAGACACACCATAGTCTCGAAACGTCTGTAATCATAAAATAAAGTTGCGTTAAACAAATCTGAGTGCTGTTTTGTTCATATCAAACAATTAATATTCCTTCCACTCATATCATAAAATTCTATAATATATATATATATATATATATATATATATATATATATATATATATATATATATATATATATATATATATATATATATATATATTAACGACAATTGGTATTGTCGTCAAAGGGTTGCAAAACCCTCAGTGCAAATGGTCTCCCCATCTACTTCTACTAGGGTTCCCGCAATATAAGATCCAAGTCGAGGGTTGAAAAGCATAATTAGAATGTTGTTTTAGTTAGTTGTTTTAGTTTTTACAGGTAATTACAGGGTGTTCTTAGAAGTCGGATTAAGGAGTGGGAGTAACCCCTTCGTAATGGGAATGTAGTTAGTTCTATGCTAATATTCAAGATAGTTGTTTGTTACTAGACTACTTATCGGTCAACTTATTGAATCTAAAATTTGAATATTGCGTAATGTAATTGTAATTATAACAATGTTGTAGTTGTGATTGTAATTGTATTTTTTATGTGTATTTGCTTTTATCTGTGACTTTTTCTCGGTAAATCGGTATTTCCAAGTTAAGTTGTATTTTAATTTGTCGAAAATATAAGTGATTATTTTTTAATAAGATTTGGATATGAAATTTTAATGTGATAATTTCTCAAATCTGTTAGATTAGTTGCGGTTTGCGTCGACACGTTGTTATAATCATTACCTAATATTTGTTAACATGAGTTCTAAAAAATATATAAAATTATCGAATTTAAAGTTATTTAACTTATTTAAAATTATTGATTTTATATTTATTTAACCTACTTAAGTTTATAATATTACAAAAAATGTTGAAAGTATTATTTTTATTTTGAAATCGGATTTAATTTAATTGTTGTGTGTGTTCGTTCCATTTTTTTTCTCTGGACATAATATTACAAAAAATGTTTGATGCATTAATTTTATTTTAAAATTGGATTTACTTTAATTGTTGTGTTCGTTACATTTTGTTTCCCCTGGATATAGAAAAAAACTCGGACAAAAATATTTGTATCAGTTGTCAAATAATAACAATAAATAATTGTAAAGTCATATATAAATCGTCAAACAGTTTTTGAGTTGTTTCAAGTATTTTGTTTGGATATTCCAGTTCGAAAGATTTTAAACACATTGCCCAGCAAAATATATCGCGTTTCTTTCGTAAAATTCAAATTCCGTACACTTGACCTAATGCCACACACAAATCGTTTTTATCCTGTCTTCGAAAACATATATTAATAGTCAAATATTTTGTTTCACTAATCTCTAATGTTTTGGTCGATGACAGATTTATTCAAATCTGTCTGTGAAGAAATTATAGTCGCTAGAAATTAGAGCCGCTAGACGCCGGTCGACGGTCCAGCGAAACAGCCCTACATCGGATACTAGTAATATTTCATATGCAAAAACTTTTATTTATTGTAGATTTTTTTTTATAATAGATTATATGTTTATAATTAATAACAGTACAGATAACCGTAAATAGTATTGATTTGTTTTTATTTTTTTATTTTTTTTTATTGTCGTTTTGTTTGTGTTTCGTTAATCTTGTTCGCAATGTTTAATGGACCCTGTAATTACATATTTTTTTTGAGATAATTTGCGAATGAGACAGAATGACTTAGAATAGAGCATGATAGGTATAGGACAGTTAGAATAATACATAAGTTGTAATGCCAGTAAAATTGATATTTTTTATGGTTGTCTTTGTTTGTGTTTTCGTAATAAGTTAGGAAGATTTTCATATTTTTTAAGATTTTGATAAGTTTAGAATAATTATGATTAGTTTGTTTTATGTGATTTATTAGTTTTATATTCCAATATTTACGTAATTTTTTTAAAAAGTCAAATTAAGTTTTGTATCGTTGAGAACTAACTAACGAGTTAGCAAATATTTTTAAAATAGAGTATGTTCGTTGGCTTAACTTCTCATGTGTTTATTGTTGTTCACGAAGGGAATAGTAGTTAGCATGTCTATGAGTTGAAAAAAAAAGTTATTTTTGAGGAAACGTGCGGTAACAAGGGGCGCAAATGTATTAGAAGGCAGAAAGTGCCGAACTAAAATGTTAATGTTATTTTCTAGTTTATTATAACTTTTTTATTTTAATTGTTTCATCATAGACATGCTGATTGTATCTGACCAGATGGATGGTTGTGTAAAAAAAATTGTATAATGTAATTGGAATGTAGTATTAGTAGAGTTTTTTTTTCTTACTTCATATTTTAACATCGTGTATTTTTGTGTTTTTTAGTAGGGTGATGCAATAATGAATTTAGTTTTATCGATTTTAATATTTTACTTTTTTCTATCGTTTTTTTTACGCGTATCAACCGAAACGTCTTTGCTTAGTGCTCAATTCACGGCTTTATCTAACTGATCTTATCTAATAATAGGATACGACTTTTCACCATATTTCATAATGGCAGCTATGGCGATCAGTTCGACCCACGTTTTATGCGGCTTGGAAACCAAAGGCCTACAAAATCTTGGTTAAATAGAGCGAGTGGGCAGGTGACATTTTCCTTCGAAAAGTCGTATTTCTACCAACACTTGCAAAGGTAGAACCCGGATTTGCATACGGACCTGTAGTTCGACAGTAAGATGAACGTTCATATATTGTTCGGAATGATGCTTGAAGGATTAAATACATTTTCTTCGCATTCTTTTTTCACTCTTTAATAACACTATCCTCTCGTTTTTCATACTACTTTTTATACTAAGTTTTCTGTCAAATTTTACTAATTTTAATATTTTACTATTTTATAATAAATTAGTTTTATTACATATGCGTAACTTCGTAACTTTTACTGACTTTATTCTAATTATCATTATTGCATTATCCGCTTTGTTCACCATATTAATATACTAGACTTTTGTTTTTATATATACATTTATCGTCGTACGTTTTTTTGCCGTGCGTCGCGAAAAGTTTGGTTTGGTTTACGGATAGAGTTCATTAGAGGGCAAAATTGTAGTCAAAATTTTTAATGTGTTATAGTTGCTCTATTGTTTATGTATTATTATATAATAGTTTTATATCTGTTAAGTATGATAATGATTAAGATTGGATATAAACTATTATTTTCGTCGTATGTTTTTTGTTCATTGATAATGTTACCGTAAAACAAACCAAACAAACATTTGTAGTGTATTACCGCGTTAGTTTATACCGTCGGCGTTTTGTTTAATTTTCGTGGCGTTCTTTTATATGGACAAAATACGATTTTAATTTTATTGAAAATACCTTAATTATGTCTCGTCAATAGTTATTGGCTCATGTTTTTGACCGCCAATTCAGATTAAGGGATCCGATATGCCAAATGAAAATAATGAAAGAAAAAAGTATTTTTTTATTATTATTTCACTTTATTTTCGCAATCAGAAATACAAAAATAATTTCTATGAGCTAAACTGTACATTTAAATAAGTATGATATTATATAAGATAATCCAGTGATATATCTTACTTAGTTTACATAAAATCGAATGGCCACATCCTTTTCATGTGGTAGTAAGATCCTTCATCCTTCTTTTGTCATGCGGTAGTAAGATGTCTGCAAATATTGGGTTTGGGTGGGTCTCTAATTTATTTCTATGGATTAAGGTACGCTCTTGTATTGTTTGCCGGACTGTTAACATTTTCAGGTCACTGTGTATTGTAAAGTTTGTCACGTACCATGGTGCGTTTAGAATTGATCTTAGAATTTTATTTTGCATTATTTCTATTATTGCAATATTTGATTTTGAAGCAGTGCCCCATAGCTCTACGCCATACATCTAAATTGGTTTCATTACACACTTATACAATAGTAATTTGTTCTCTGCAGATGATTTAGAGTTTCGGTTTATTAGCAAATATAATTCTTTCAGTTTCTGTTTAATTTAATCCTTTTTTTTAATAATATGATGTCTTCATGTTAATACCTTATCTACATGCATACCCAAGTACTTTATCATATCTGATTTTGGGACAGGTTTGTTGTTTAGGTAGACTGTGGGGCATGTATTATGACGTAAAGTAAACGTCACATGTGCACATTTATCTTCATTAATATTTATTTTTCATTTTTTCAACCATTTTTGTAGTATATTTAAATATCTTTGAGTTTGTTCAGATGCTTCAGAGGCGTTTTGATTCCTGATGAGTATTGAAGTGTCGTCGGCAAAAGTGGCTAAAGTTGAATTTTCTAAAATCGGTATTTCTCTAGTAAAAAGAATATATAGAAGAAAGTAATGATCGAAAGAAACATGAATGAGTAATTTTAGATAAGATGAAGTTGATATTTGGAATCAAGGTTAATTATACTTATATTAACAAATATAGAACGAAAGATCATGTCGTAGCCTTCACCACCTCTTTTAATTATTTATTTTCTATATTTTTTTTTCTTTATTTTTTACGACGTAGCGCTAGTCGTGGTGGCCGAGGCAAGCGACAGGGCACTCGCGGTAAACGAGTTGGACTCGATTCGCGAACGAGTACTACAAAATATCGCGAAAGCCCAACAAAAATGCCGAATTTGTAGTAGGCCAGTGGGTGTTAGTGAACACACAAGTTAGTAAAAAAGGCCAATCAGATTACAGAGTCGACACGGTCCACATTAGCAGAATAAAAGATTTGTTTTTGGTCGCGAAACAATCGACTAAAAATATTTCTCTCTTTGTTTTTAAATATATATATATATATATATATATATATATATATATATAAATATATATATATATATATATATATATATATACAGTAGAACTCCAATTATCCGAATTAATGGGGACCGGAACCCATTCGGATAATCAAATATTCGGATAATCGGAGTTTTTTTTAAAAATTGCCATTGGAGAGAAAAAAGTTACGTTTTGATATTGCACTATTTTTTTATTGAATTAAATGAAAGAAACATGACATTTTCAAATGTTTTAAATATAAATAAAATGTACTTAAACGTGTTAAAAAAAAATGTACAAGTTTAGAAATAAAAATCATTGTTTTGTAAACATCTCCGTCAAATCAAAACAAACAATGTGCCTACACTGCCTTTGCTGGTGGAAGAATAATAGCGCACTTAGACTTTTTTTGGACAATTTTTTTTCTGAAAGTGATTCGGATAATCGGCGATTCGGATAGTCGAAGTTCGGATAATTGGAGTTCGCATAGTCGGAGTTCGGATAATTGGAGTTCTACTGTATATACGAGGTCTGTTCAAAAAGTACCCGGAATTTTCGTTTTTTCAAAAAAATATTTATTTATTCGTCTACATTAATGTGGTCCTCTTCAAAGTAGTCTCCCCCAGATATAATACACTTATGCCAGCGTTTTTTCCAATTTTCGAAGCACCCTTGATATTCACTTTTTGATATGTCCTTGAGCACTCTCAGCGATTTTCTTCAATCGAGGAAAACCGCCGTCCTTTCATGGGTCTCTTCAACTTTGGGAATAGGAAAAATTCACACGGAGCCATATCTGGTGAATTTTTGCACTTTGCAACACTTTATTTCATTTTTTACGCAAAATTTAATACAAATTCTTTGACTTTTCAATTCTTCCATTGTAAAAATCGCCGAGCTCAGAAAAACACGTCGAACCTTAGCAACTACCACAGACAAAGTAAACAGTGAATATAGCTGAAAATTTCATCATACTTTAGGGGCATGTATACCAACACAATAAAAAAAAATTTTGACAATCAGACACTCCAGACCCGCGAAATTTAATTATTAGTAATTCCGGGTACTTTTTGAACACACCTCGTATATTTACGTTCTGTTTTTATTTTTTCGACTTGTGGCTGAAAAACCATTCACATTATGTTTCAAAGTCGAAATAAACAATATCAAGATATATATATATATATATATATATATATATATATATATATATATATATATATATATATATATATATATATATATATATATATGAGTAAGTTCTTCAAGGGCATACATCAAATAAAAGGCAAAGATTTAGAAGTTAATATTTATTTTTTCCAAACGTTTCGACATAGTATTTTATGTCATCATCAGTGGATCTACAGAATGAATATTGAAAAATTAATATAAACTAGGAAAAACTGACAGAAATTGGAAAAAGAACTATAGATATAAGTAATATAATTATAACAATAACAATTATACTTAACAGATAGATAAACAAGAGAAATGAAAAGTAAAAAGAAATATATACAAACATACAAAAGCGTAATATATATACATAAATATACACACAAACAAACATGTATATATGATATACATGTATAAACACGTACACATATACATATATACATACGAATAATACGTATATATAAACATATACATACGGACATGTACATATGTATATATGCACATATATACATACATACACATACATATATATTTTTATTTCTTCCATACGTTTCGACACATTGTTTTGTGTCATCTTCAGTGGACTCTAGATTAAAGGAACAGATAGAAATTATTAAATAAAACTAAAATATAATAAGTGATATGGTATGAACTTACATGTAATTGAATTAATCCTAATTAGTTCATATTATAAATGTTCACAATGCACAATCCTAATTATTTCATATTATAAATGTTCACAATGCAACAAAAAAAACAATCTTTGTCATTTTAAATTGAACAATATATAAATTTTTGAATGAGATTTTTCATGAATTTGTAAAGTACATCACGCCGTACATTTCTGTGCTCCGATGCAACGGGTGACGACTGAATGTACGTCAATGTGCGAACCACGTGTTGAGGGTTAGGTACCAAGCAAACGAACTGACCGAAGAATTTAAGATTTGACAACGCGAGACGGTATATATAGTGAAATATAAAAACATGACAATTGTGAGGGTGGACATAAATTATAAAATTGAGATAAAAATTAAAAGAAGAAAAAAAAATAAAATAAAAATAAAAAGAAAAATTGGCATTAAAATTAATATAATTAAACGTCGATCATGATAGGTAACTATTTTAAAGGTATGAATTTCGAGACATTGTTTAAGACTACTTGGTAATTCTCGCACAATGAGGAAGTATCCAATCTTTTGTTTAAACTATTTTTGTAAAGGTGTATCAAACAAGATTCTGAAAAGCGTCTCTGAGATGTATTCGATTCGTGATATAAAATTGTGGCCACATCAAAATTGAAAATATGATTGAAACTTTGTATGTGGTCAGTTATCATTGTTTGATTCTGATTTTTATTTTTGGAATTGTTATAATGTTGTCTAAGACATTTTTTAGATGTTGTCCAGTTTCGCCAATATAAGTGGCTTCACAATTTGTACAGTCAATTTTATACACAATGTTGTCAATAAAATTGACTGTACAAATTGTGAGGCCACTTATATTGGCGAAACTGGACAACATCTAAAAAAACGTCTTAGACAACATTATAACAATTCCAAAAATAAAAATCAAAATCAAACAATGATAACTGACCACATACAAAGTTTCAATCATATTTTCAATTTTGATGTGGCCACAATTTTATATCACGAATCGAATACATCTCAGAGACGCTTTTCAGAATCTTGTCTGATACACCTTTACAAAAATAGTTTAAACAAAAGATTGGATACTTCCTCATTGTGCGAGAATTACCAAGTAGTCTTAAACAATGTCTCGAAATTCATACCTTTAAAATAGTTACCTATCATGATCGACGTTTAATTATATTAATTTTAATGCCAATTTTTCTTTTTATTTTTATTTTATTTTTTTTTTTCCTTCTTTTAATTTTTATCTTAATTTTATAAATTATGTCCACCCTCACAATTGTCATGTTTTTATATTTCACTATATA
The DNA here is from genome assembly GCF_003426905.1 of Ctenocephalides felis. Classification (NCBI taxonomy): domain Eukaryota; kingdom Metazoa; phylum Arthropoda; class Insecta; order Siphonaptera; family Pulicidae; genus Ctenocephalides; species Ctenocephalides felis. The sequence goes on along the minus strand of NW_020537646.1, from coordinate 56,752,837 downwards.
TACCCTTTCGCGTTGTCAAATCTTAAATTCTTTGGTAAGTTCGTTTGCTTGGTACCTAACCCTCAACACGTGGTTCGCACATTGACGTACATTCAGTCGTTACCCGTTGCATCGGAGCACAGAAATGTACGGCGTGATGTACTTTACAAATTCATGAAAAATCTCATTCAAAAATTTATATATTGTTCAATTTAAAATGACAAAGATTGGTTTTTTGTTGCATTGTGAACATTTATAATATGAAATAATTAGGATTGTGCATTGTGAACATTTATAATATGAAATAATTAGGATTAATTCAATTACATGTAAGTTCATACCATATCACTTCTAATATTTTAGTTTTATTTAATAATTTCTATCTGTTCCTTTAATCTAGAGTCCACTGAAGATGACACAAAACAATGTGTCAAAACGTATGGAAAAAATAAAAATGTTTTAAAGTCATACAAATTTTTTAATTGATGTATTGCCCTGAAAACTGAATATCACATATTTCAACATCAAAATTATAATAAAAAAAATTTATATATATATATATATATATATATATATATATATATATACATATACATACATATGCAATACAGACACATACACATATATAGACAACGAAGCTAACTTACATAAATATGGTCTTACATCAGTAGCTAGCGCAAGGCACATAATTTTGCACTATCATATATACACTAAATTGTTTTTTTATTATTTTGTTGAACAGAGCATAGCAAAATATTTGTGAAATATATAATATATTCTGCACAGAGAACGTAGTTTATGTGACCGAGCCCGAGGCTGTAATAACATGTGTTTAAAAATTATTTGAAGAGACCGTTTGAGGGAATAGTTGGCGGGTTTTTTATAATCAGTGTTTCGAAGTATGGGTGAGAGGCTAAGAATCAAAGTTCGGAATCGGACCGCGTAAGGGTAGGTTTAAAGGTTCGGAATTACGCAGGTTAAGAGGAAACAAATTTGGAAATATTATTAAGTATCACCTGATAATTTTCACAGAGTAAGGAGGCATCATGGCGTTTATTAACGCAAGATTTAGAAATGCTGATTAGACAAGATTCAGCAAATCTTCTCTGAATAATGTTCCGTTCGTGATAAAGTACACTAGCGTTATAAAAGTCAAAAGAATGTTTAAAATTTTTTATGTGTTCTGTTATCATGGTTTGATTTTGTCGTGGGTTTTTAGAGTTATTATCATGTTGTTTTAGTCGTTTTATTAAATTTTGTCCAGTTTCACCTATGTAAATGGAAACACAATCATTGCATTTTAATTTATAGACAATATTTGATGTGCGTTCTAAAGTAGTGGGTGATTTGAGGTTGGAAAAAAGGGAGCTAAGGGTTAAGTCTATGTTACAAATTAATCTTAAGTCGACCTTGTGGAACAGTTTTTTCCAAATGGGAAAGAGTTCTTTAATAAACGGAAGACAAACATTACCAATAAAGTTATTGTCTTTGCAGATTTTGGTGGAAGAAGAAGAGGTATTATTGTTATTATTGAGAAATTTGAGTCTATTGTACGTGACAGAGTTTATGAGATTAGGAGGATAAGAGTTATTAATAAGTGTTGTGTAGATTAACGATAAATTAGCAGACCAAAATTGTTTGTCCGAGAGAAGTATGGCGTGGTCAACTAAATTAATTATAGTACCTATTTTCATGCTAGATGGGTGATAGGAATGAAAATTTAAATACCTGCCCGACCAAGTAGGTTTTTGGTACCAATTTGTGATGATACGGTTATCTGAGGTTTTTATAATTTTGACGTCAAGAAAGCTGATGGAATTGTTCTGTTGTCACAATATATATATATATATATATATATATATATATATATATATATATATATATGAGTAAGTTCTTTGAGGGCGATACATTTAATAATGAAAAGGATGACATCAAATTGTTTGTCGAAACGTTTGAAATTAAAGATTAATTTATAATTCTTAGCCTTTTCTTTTTTTGATGTATCGCCCCCAAAGAACTTACTCATATATCTCAATAAAAAAATTAACTACTAAATCATATGTTTATATATATATATACATATATATATGTATATATATATATATATATATATATATATATATCTTATATATAAAATTCTTCTGTAACAATGTAAGTTTCATTAATCCTCCTAAACTATAATTCGGATTTTCATGAATCTTCCTGAAGTTTGTTCGGGATTTTTTTTAGAATGTTTTGATTCATAGAAATATAGTTAGATTGTAGAAATAAATAGAAAAAATTACAAAAAAACCGCTTATCATTGTTTGCCCTTGAAAATATTTAAGGCATAGTTTGGCATTAAAAACAAAAGACGACTGTCATTTGCCAAACATTTCCATATACTTATAGGCTAAGACAATATTAAAATATAATATATTTATGATCATGAATAAGAAAAATGTAAGGACTACATTATTATTGCCAAAAAGAAGCTGAGATGTGCTGAAAATTAAAATAATATAAGATTTAGTATAAGATACAGTCAACATCTGACAGGTGATGCAGTCTGCGCATGCGTCTGTCAGTGATCGCACATAAAACTTAGCCTACAATTCACTTTGACTAATTATTATTTTTTAACTTTTAAATGCAGTCGTGTTTTGCCTTACTTTACTAAATCACGATACAAAAATAATTTATTTATTCAAACAATTATTTCGAAGTTTCATTGTGTCAAAAATTCATATGTTTGGCATTGGATACGAAATATTTACTCAAGACAATGGAGCATTTTGGGTCTGAATATTTTTTTTGTGCTCCAATTTGCATGAAATTTTGGAATTAGGTTCATCTTACTCTCAAGTTTAAAAGTAAAAATGTAAAGTTAAAAGTAAAAATCATGCAGATAAAAGACGCATACAATATTTTTTTCGTTTAAAGCAAATAGTTTTTGAGTGCCATTTCCACCAAAATTAAAAATAATCGTATTCCCTCTGGCATCAACTTGGTTTAAGAGATCTTGACGGATTCTAGAAAATACCATAACTTTAGTGCAAAGGATTTCCAAAAAGCTCATGATTTCATGAAAAAAAATCTATTTAAAAAAATACAAGATACGTATAAAGGTATATAAATGAAAATTCAAGGTCTTTTACTGACCAATTATTGCTTTTTATTATTTTTCTTTTACACAAATATTGATAGTGTACAACCAGAATGTCTTTCGAGTCTTTCAATCCTTTGCCATTTCAAAATAAGAAAAGTTACGTAAAATTTGTGATAGAGAAAGTTGTAGCTCATTTAATTACCTTTAAAACAGTGTATTGCAAGTATTGATAAAATCAGAATTAAAAGAGTTATAATTCAATTAATCCGGTGGGTCGTGACGGAGTGCAAATTGTTTTCACATCTGAATTTAAGATTAAGATTAGCCTATTTCCGACACACGGTTTTTTAGAGTACATGTAAACAGGATTTGACAAATTAATTCACTTCAAATATAAACTTAAGTAATAATGTATATAAATTTATTAGTGAGAAAAATGTAATTTAGATATGAAAATTACTAAAAGCCAGTTAAAATATGGTATAAATATATAAAAATTATAGGCAACATTATTGAAGCCATTATTTTGGGTAGAAAAAACCAATGTGATATTGTACCTTTACCGGGAATGCTATTTATTAATTCTTTCTGAATTTGTTATACCCTTTAAAAAACTTCAATTTTCAACACGTGTAAATTATGCTATAAATCACAAAGTTAGGCAATGATTTTTTGTGTGATGCATTTGGTAAGTCAATGTTTTAGTCGTGAATAAACAAAAAATCATTCATTTTTACATCCACACCTACAGTTATGACTAAAAAATTGTATAACCCTTGACATTAAAATGAATTGAGCTATTGGAAATAAATTTGTACTATAAATTGCAGTGTTTAATTTTTATTATATAATTTTATTAAACATATTTTAATATTTGTTAAAGGGATAATTTTTTTTTTTTTTTTTAGGTAAACATTTAGCCACATACATAATGTACAATATATAGGTAACATATATAGTATATTGGTCACTTACAACTTAATTTTACTATTATAAACAAACCTAATTATGTTAGGATAACAGTTCAGATTTTGCAATAATGATGTCAAGTTAAAGGGTTTAATCAGTGTTTTTATAGAGTGTAGTTCCTCTAACAATTTAGCCCTGCTTTCCTCAAATATACTACATTCTAGTATGATGTGTTCAGATGTTCCGCTTGATACTCCACAAGGACATGATTCTGACTTTATTATTCCCAGCCTCTTCAGGTGTGCAGGGAAGTTGCCATGGTTAAGCCTTAGTCTTGTTATTGTTACGATGGTACCTCTGTTTTCATCTGCATATTTTCGGAACCACGGTTTCATCTTCAATTTGGGGTTGACTGCCTTGTAGTATCGTCCCTTTGTTTCCGACGATCTGTTCCATTGCTCTTGCCATTTGTCCAGTATTTTTTTCTTTGAATTATTCATATAGTCTTTCCTAGTGGCTAGGTTGATCATAGTTCCGTATTCTGTTGCCCATTTTGCTATTGAGTCCGCTTCATCGTTTCCACTAGAACCGGAGTGCGATCTAGTCCATAATGATTTGACTGTATACCCGTTCTCCAATAGCTGTATAAGTCTATTCCATACTTCATATACTAATGTCTCGCTTAGTCGATTAGTAAGGAATAGATTTTTCAGTTTATCTATGCAGCTTTTGCTATCGGTAACGATGACCACTTTAGTGATTTTGTGGCTTTCTATATATTCAATTGCTTTTTTTATAGCTATTAGCTCGGCTGTCCAAATTGAAACGAAGTCTGGTATCCTATTCTGATATTATCGTTTTCATAAAATAAAGCGCAGCCAGTTTTGTTATTAATTTTTGACCCGTCTGTAAATATAACTTTATAATCCTCTATGTTGATTGTATTCGTATTGAATATTTTTTCTATCGTATAACTGTTGTCATTGTATTTATTTGTGTCTCCTCTTGTTTCAATTACTTTTATATAGCTATATACCAAGCTTGGTTTTGGACGATTTCTCCAATAGTCACTTGTTAATGTATCTATGGCTACATTCTTGATATTTTCGATTGTTCTATTATTTTGTACTTAGTATTTTTTAAGTACAAATTTATCACTTAAATATTGGAATCTTGAATGTAAAGGCATTTCTCCACATTCCACCAACAAGGCGTTTGTAGGTGTGGAGATAATTGCCCCTATGCACAGTCTCAAACATTTATATTGAATTTTTTCTAGCTTTCTGCAGTGAGAAGAGTTACTGAAAGCTAGACTTCCATATTCCCATGATGGTCTAATTATTGTTTTATACAAGTTCAGGGCTGTGGTAGGGTGAGCTCCCCACCATGTCCTATTTACCATACGTAAAATGTTGATTTTTGGCTCAATTTTTGTGATTACTTGATTTATATGTGTTTTGAAAGATAGTTTTTTGTCGAAAGTGACGCCCAAAAATTTATTATTTTCTTGTATTCTGATTGTATGGTATTTAGTCGTTAGTGCTGTTCTTTCTTCTAGCTTCCTGCGTCTTGTAAAGATTCCGATTGAGCTTTTTTCGTCCGACAATTCAAGTCCTTTCTTTGCGAGCCATTCGTGGAAGAGATCTATGTTACGGCTCATCACCTCATAGGCTTCCTGGAGGCTTGATTTTTCTATATATATATTACGACGTCATCTGCAAATTGTAATATTTTGGTACCTGTTTCCCATATTTTTTCCATGTCTCTTACATAAATTGAGTATAAGATGGGGCTAAGAATTTCTCTCTGTGGTAGGTCTTTGTAGATTTTTCTCGGCCCTATCAGTTTCCCATTTATTCGGAAAAATATCTTTCTTTCTCGGATGTTGGTCGTAATTGAGTTTATGAATTTTCCTGGTAGTCCAGTGTTAGCCAGAGTATCTTCCAGCACCTCTGGTAGGACGTTATCGTACGCACCTTTAATATCGCTAAATAGAACAACGACATAGTTGTTTTTTGCCAGTGATAGATATAGATCTGATATAAAGATCGTTAGGTTGTCATATGTTCCCATGCCCTTTCTAAATCCACATTGGGATTTGGGAAGTATGTCATACTTTTCTACCCACCATTCTAATCTTCTCTTGATCATTCTATCTTTGACTTTTGCAATGCAGGAAATAAATTTGGGTGTTTATTCATTTATCTGATAAGTATTATCACTTGTTGCCCCCAATCTTCTATTGCTTCTGGATTCAGCCACATTTTATTAATTATATCTACCAGTATACTTTTAGCTTGTGGTGTCAAATTTGCAATCATTGAATATGATATGCCGTCTTTTCCAGGAGCTGTGTTGTTGCTCCTCTTGATAGCTATTTCCAGTTCCCACAATGAGAATGGTTCCATCAGATTGTTTGTTTCTCTTTCCAGGACAGTTTTATTTCCATTGCCTAAGTCATTTTTGGCACCCGGTGGTGATAGATAGTCGATGATTTCCTCACTAATTTCTTCAGGGATATTACTATATGTGTCGGTCCCGTTCGTGTGTTTCTTGAGACGTCTAATCATTCCAAATACTTCTTTGACTGAAGCATTTGGGTTCATTTTATTGACGTATTCCTTCCAACTGTCTTTTTTCTTCTTCCTGAAAATGTTTTTGATTTTCTTGTTTATATTCTCACACGTTAAATAGTTTTTATAGTTGGATTCCTGTCTATAAGCTTTTTCACCCTCTCTCCGTTCCTTTATTAGATGATTGCATTCGTCATCCCACCACACTGGTTTAATGAACCTAGTATTTATCAATTTTTTTCTTTTTGGAATGCTTTTTTCTGCCGCTGAGTTAATTATCCGTATAAAATCTGTGTACGCTTTTACGGGGTCCATTTAGTTCATCTTCTAGATATATTTGATACTTTTCCCAGTCTGCTTTATTGAGGTTCCATCCAAGATCGTTATTTTGGAGTTGTGGAACTTCTTTTTGTTTCAGAGTTAGAATTATGGGGTAATGATCTGAGCCCAGAGACTCATCGATTACACTCCAATCTATTTTGTGCGCTATGTCCTGAGAGCAAAATGATATATCAACTGCTGTAAAATTGTTTTTAGATCTCAAAGTTGGATTTCCATCATTGAGTATAAATAAGTCATTGGACTCTACGGATTCTAGTAAATTATTTCCCATTCTGCTATTCCATTTACCTCTCCATGCATAATGAAGGGCGTTAAAATCACCGCACAAAATAAATGGGTTTTGGAACTGTGACAATATATGATTCCATTGACTTACTGAGATATTGCTGTTTGGTGCAACATAAATGGATATAATGGTCAATTTGGTGTTACAGAACATAAGTGTTATTCTTTTGATTTGGCACTTGCTTACATCTATTGTGCCTATATTAATGTTCTCTGTATTCAGTACCGTGATATTATCCTTGACTATTATAGCCGTACCTCCATATCCATCATTTCTATCGTTGCGGAAGATCTTGTAACCTCTGAAAGTGCAGTTGTTACCACCTTTTAACCATGTTTCTGAGAAGGCCGCTATTTGAATCTTTTTCTCGTATAGAAAATGTTCAATGCAGCCTTTGTTGGCAAACACTGATCTACAATTGTATTGCAATATTTTCAATTCCTGTGTCATTCTTGTCATTTCGGATTTGTTAGGTTTATCTGATCTCTTTCCATCCGATTAATTATGGCCATTAGCACTTGATTATTTTTTTGGTTGGTAGGGTTAAAAACATCCTTTAGTCTTTTGATTATGTGGTTCAGAGATATTTGCTCTGATGTGCTTGGATTTGGTTGCATTCCTCTTTTCTGTATATTCGTCGTTCTAACATCCTTCTCTTTCGTTTTATCTCTGTTGTCCTCTTTTGTCATTTTCGTATTTACATTTTCATTTTTTTAAATGGTATTTTATTTATATTAGGTGACGCTTTTCGTGCATCGTTTTCTGTTTTATTGTTATTATTAGAGTTTTTAATGCTGTTGTCTATGGCTGGTGTCTCAACGCTAGTATTGTGTAGTCTCCGTTTCTTGGGCTGATTCACTTCCATATTTTCTGGTTCTTTATCTCTTGTGCGTTGTTGGAGATCTTGAATATCGGGAAAAACTTATTTGTTTTGTAAGTCAAGTCTAGTTGTAATTATATTTGCGTAGGGGCGGTTCTCCAAAATCCTTTTTGCTTTATTATAACTTGCATTATTAAATTCCATTATTTCCTTTAATTTAATTTGTTTTTTGTAGACTTCGCAATTTTTGTTAATTGCCTGATGTCCATTGCCACATAATGCACATTTGGGCTCTTCCTCCCTGTTATCGCACTCTTTGTAGTTGTGGTTACCCGAACAATGTCCGCACCTGACACTACTTCGGCACTGTGTGGTCACGTGACCATAACGTGAACAGTTATAACATTGGATTATTTTGTTGTATTGACTCACCCGACACTTCACCGCATGTATTGTTACTTTCTCAGGTAACCTTTGGCCTCTGAAAGTTAAAACGCATACGGGCGTTTTTACATAATCATTGTTTTGTTTTTTAAGAATTCGTTTGACTTCTAATATTTCTACTTCAGATTTTATATGTTTCAAAATATGTTCTTCTGATAGCTCGGTGTCTACGTCGTATATTACTCCCTTTTTTATTACAGTAGATAGTGGTATATATGCCCTTGCGCCGATCTCTGAGAATATATGGTCCGCTACCAACTTGTTTGTGAATTTGTAGTCATAACATTCAATTTTGATTTTGTTAATTCCGATAGCTTTAATTTCCTTTATGTATTTGTCCATCTCTGGGTGCTTGTTAAATATCTTTCTTCCTAATGCCATGTGGTGTAGTTTGCCTATGTTTTTGTTCATCGATTCCACATAAATTAAAAATGGTCCTATGTCTTTTTCTGTGTATGACACTGTTTTAAATACTTTAGTATTTCTCGATTGATTATTTTTTTCATATGTATTCTCATTAATCTTATCGTTGGTTTTTAAATTTTCATTAATATTAATTACCTCATTATTATTAATAGTTTCTTGGGAAGGTTTGTCCCCTGTGAGATTTTCACTAGCACTATTTTTCCCTCGAGTCGTTTCTAGATTTGTTATTGTTTTCATTTCGTTGTTTGATACAACGTCACTTTCTTGCACTGAATTGATTGTTCCTTTAGGTGTAACATCACTATTTAATTTATTTAAATTAGCGTTTGATTCAGTTTCCATATCTTCTTCATAACATATACGCAATGCGTTTCCTATGCACGGACCTAATTGTATTTGTTCACGGTCATCGTCGGGACCCTCTCCGTAGGGTCCGCTATCCATGATGTCACTATTTCAACTACCTGCTACGGATTACTCACTATTCAACACTGAGGTCTTTATCGTTCGAACGCTCGTTGCTGACTGAAAGGGATAATTAAAGTGATAACTGTGGGAATTGAGAATCATCATTTTATTTGAAGCAGTTCTCATTCACTCATTTATTGATGTAAATAGTAATTCGAAAAACAATAATTATTAATTTTAACTGAATGGTAAATATTAGTACAGGATATTGAAAAAAAGCAGAGTTGGGTACAGGACAACGTCTGTCGGGTCATCTAGTATATATATATATATATATATATATATATATATATATATATATATATATATACAGGGCCGGTTCTGCCTTGCATGCCATGCATGCAAAAAATGCGGGCGCAAGCCTTAGGGGCGCCAAAACGAGTTTCGGAAATTAAATTTATAATATAATAATTATATTTTTTATTGTTTATATAAAATCTAGAATACTTGATAAATTATAAAAAACAATTTAACAACTAGGGATACGGAGACACAAAAAGCATATTTATTTTGAAATGTGATATCAGTAGAAACAATTAACCGATTAATAATTCTGCAAATTAGTAAATAACAGCTCTGTTTATTGCTTAATTTACTTATTCAATTTTTTCTTTGATTGAAGTCACCGTGGAATCGAGAAAGAAATTATCTAGTGTTCAATCCCATAAGCGCAAACCTGCAAAAGATTAAATTAATTGTTGGGCATTATTGACAAAAAATTGCGAGCTGATTTAGTTGGATCGGAACTTGTTAAAAAATATAAACAAATTATAAAACATGGGGAGTTAGTGCTTAGAAAATGACTTGTTTATTCCGAGAAATTGAATTGTAAATTTTGCTTTTGTTGCAAATGTTTCGCATCTGTTGAACTTTGAATGTTGAAAACATGCGTGGAACAAATATGAAAAATGGAAGCAAAATTCACTTTAGAACGAAAATCTTAAGGCTTGTTTTATACCTAGTGATGTCCATACTCTAAATTATTAACTTTAAATGAATAATTATTAACTATACAGAAATAATACATATCAAATATAATAAGCTTGTTTTCAATATTGTTCAAGAAATGTGTAATTTCTTTGCATTTTTTACTAATATTTGAACAATACTTCTAAAATACGTTAAAAATTTAATTTTAAAACAACAAGCTGATACTCTGAATATGACGGCTCTTACGATATCAATAAGGAGAAGTTTACGACGCAATTTTGATTATTGTAAATGATGAAAAATTAAATTAAATTAAAATTTAAAAAATCCAACATGAAATACGAGTGTCATATTTAAAAATTAAATGCTAGTTTTTTTAAATATTAATATTGCACATACGTTAAAAATAATTGAAAATTTCAAAATACTTGATTATAATCAACCCCCGAATCGCCTCGATTTTCTAAATAAATTTAAAATCAATATATTTTATACGCTTTTAGATTATATCTAATTTTTTGTGCACTAAATCCATAATAATTAAAAATTGATTTATTTATTTCACTTAATATTTTTGTTTTAAAGTTATAGAAATTAAGAAATGTATTTCAGAAATAGTATTTATTATTTTGATATCAAGATCTTTATATCAAAATAATAAATACTTTTTCTGAAATGCATTTCTTAAATTCTATAACTTTATTCTAACAAAAATATTAATTCTTTTGCTATGGTAGTCGAAATTACATTCTTAACCAATTTACTACATATTGAATATTACTAAAATGTGAAATTATGACAGGTATTGTTTTATTTATTGATATCGATAATAATAAATAAATTTAAAATCAATATATTTTATATCCTTCTAGATTATATCTAACTTTTTGTGTACTAAATCCAGAATAATTAAAAATTAATTTTTAAAAAAAATGTAAATATTTATATAATTTTAATGATAAACTGTTAAAACGGTGAAAATTAATAAATTAATTGGGCGCTAGCACAAAACGGGGGGGCGCTAGCACAAAAGTTGCATGCGGGCGCTAAGGACCTCAGGACCGGCCCTGTATATATACGTTTAATTTGAGTTAAAAAATCGGGCATAATATCAATAAAAATAGTATGAGAGTTTTTTAAAAGTTTATATATTTAAAATCCATACGTTTCGGCATCTTAGCTTTCATTCAGTTGTAATCAATTTAACTATAAAAAATAAAACTAAATAAATAGAAATAGATTACATTCTTACATGTAAAAAAAATCATAGAAAAACAATAATAATAATAATAATAATAAAACACTTGCAATTTTGTATCCTAATATAGCATATGAAACCATTATTAATCCATGGTATGAGTATGTGCACATTGATAAAATATGTATTTTTTAACATCACAAATGGTAAAACACACTAACAACCATGATAACTTAACAAGTTCTCAAAACTATGTATTTACTGTTCGGAATTTAAGATAGAAATGTCACATTTTTTCTTAAAGCAGTTTTTAGCATGTTCAAATTTTACGGGAAATTATAAAAGCGATGGGATCTTGTCATTTTTATAAAAAATTGACACGCTTTTGAAGAACCATGTGTTAGTCTCGTTCAGGGCCGAATTGTCAAAACATTTGTTTATGACTTTGTCGTTATGTAATTGTAAAAATAACCCCTCAACGAATCTTCTTTTAATTACGTTTTCTTCAAAATGTAAAATTTTAGGGTTATAAAAATCTATATTATGGTTTAATTTAATGTGCTCAGTTAGCATCGTCTTAAAATGCTTCGGATTTTTTGAGTTATTTTTATGTTGATGAAGGCGTTAACTCAGGTTTTCGCTAGTTTCTCCGATATAAAAAAGTTCGCAATTAGAGCAATTAATCTTATATACCAAGTTCCTGAGGCGGTCAGGATTACACTTAGATTTAATTTGTGTGAAAATTGAACTAATGATTGTATCGCAATTACATACCAACAAAATTGTTAAAGCAGTTTTTCCCACGAAAAATATAAATCTTTTACGTACGGTAGGCAAATGACACCAGTATATGACTCTAGGTCTAAACGGTTTTTATGGTCGATGAGGTCGTTTTGTTTGTTGAAAATTTAATTGCGTCTCTTGTTTATGACTAAGTTGATTATGTTTGTAGGATAAGAGTTAATTTTTAGTGTGCTTATTACTAGTGTTAGAACAATAGTATCGATACTGAGTAAGTATCGACAATTTCGCAGAGAAACGCAACCAAGTTTGGTTGAATAATTAATTAAGACATTCAATTTCCGATTCTAATATTTAAAGCCGATACTTGTTTTTTCTAAAATTAATACTATTTTATAATCGCTAAGTATTTCCATTAAAATTATTATAATTACGATTCTAATATTTAAAGCCGATACTTGTTTTTTCTAAAATAAATACTATTTTATAATCGCTAAGTATTTTTATTTATATTTCCGATTCCGATCCGTCACAAAACAATACTATTTTTTATTCAATGATTTTTTTGTGATATAAATTAGCCGATACTAAATTCATGAATGAACACTTTTGTCACAAAACAATACTATTTTTTAGTTAATGAGTATTTTTCTTTATGATATAAAATAGCCGATACTAAATTCATAAATGAATACTTTTGTCACAAAACAATACTATTTTTTAATTAATGAGTATTTTTCTTTATAATATAAATTAGCCGATACTAAATTCATACATGAATACTTTTGTCACAAAGCAATACTATTTTTTAATTAATGAGTATTTTTCTTTATGATATAAATTAGCCGATACTAAATTCATAAATGTAAAATAACTGTATTTTTGAGTCCTCTCGGAGTAATCTGTGGGCTATATATTTAAATAAATGAATAAATAAATAAATAAATAAATAAATAAATAAATAAATAAATAAATAAATAAATGAATACTCTTGTCACAAAACAAAACTATTTTTTAATTAATGAGTATTTTTCTTTATGATATAAATTAGCCGATACTAAATTCATAAATGAATACTTTTGTCACAAAACAATACTATTTTTTTAATAATGAGTATTTTTCTTTATGATATAAATAAGCCAATACTAAATTCATAAATGAATACTTTCGTCACAAAACAATACTATTTTTTAATTAATGGGTATTTTTCTTTGTGATATAAATTAGCCGATACTAAATTCATAAATGAATACTTTTGTCACAAAACAATACTATTTTTTAATCAATTAGTATTTTTCTTTGTGATATAAATTAAGCGATACTAAATTCATAAATGAATACTTGTGTCACAAAACAATACTATTTTTGAATTAATGAATATTTTTCTTTATGATATAAATTAGCCGATACTAAATTCATAAATGAATACTTTTGTCACAAAACAATACTATTTTTTAATTAATGAGAATTTTTCTTTATGATATAAATTAGCCGATACTAAATTCATAAATAAATACTTTTGTCACAAAGCAATACTATTTTTTAATTATTGAGTTTTTTTTTATGATATAAATTAGTCGATACTAAATTCATAAATGAATACTTTTGTCAGAAAACAATACTATTTTTTAATCAATGAGTATTTTTCTTTATGATATAAATTAGCCGATACTAAATTCATAAATAAATACTTTTGTCACAAAACAATACTATTTTTTAATTAATGAGTATTTTTCTTTATGATATAAATTAGCCGATACTAAATTCATAAATGAATACTTTTGTCACAAAACAATACTATTTTTTAATTAATGAGTATTTTTCTTTATGATATAAATTAGCCGATACTAAATTCATAAATGAATACTTTTGTCACAAAGCAATACTATTTTTTAATTATTGAGTATTTTTCTTTGTGATATAAATTAGCCGATACTAAATTCATAAATAAATACTTTTGTCACAAACCAATACTATTTTTTAATCAATGAGTATTTTTCTTTGTGATATAAATTAGCCGATACTAAATTCATAAATGAATTCTTTTGTCACAAAACAATACTATTTTTTAATCAATGAGTATTTTTCTTTGTGATATAAATTAGCCGATACTAAATTCATAAATGAATACTTTTGTCACAAAACAATACTATTTTTTAATTAATGAGTATTTTTCTTTATGATATAAATAAGCCGATACTAAATTCATAAATAAATACTTTTATCACAAAACAATACTATTTTTTAGCATGTTTCTTTGTGATATAAATTAGCCGATACTAAATTCATAAATGAATACTTTTGTCACAAAACAAAACTATTTTTTAATCAAGTAGTATTTTTCTTTGTGATATAAATTAGCCGATACTAAATTCATAAATGAATACTTTTGTCACAAAACAATACTATTTTTTAATTAATGAATATTTTTCTTTATGATATAAATTAGCCGATACTAAATTCATAAATGAATACTTTTGTCACAAAACAATACTATTTTTTAATTAATGAGTATTTTTCTTTATGATATAAACTAGCCGATACTAAATTCATAAATGAATACTTTTGTCACAAAGCAATACTATTTTTTAATTAATGAGTATTTTTCTTTATGATATAAATTAGCCGATACTAAATTCATAAATGAATACTTTTGTCACAAAACAATACTATTTTTTAATTAATGAGTATTTTTCTTTGTGATATAAATTAGCCGATACTAAATTCATAAATGAATACTTTTGTCACAAAACAAGACTATTTTTTAATTAATGAGTATTTTTCTTTATGATATAAATTAGCCGATACTAAATACATTAATGAATACTTTTGTCACAAAGCAATACTATTTTTTAATTAATGAGTATTTTTCTTTATGATATAAATTAGCTGATACTAAATTCATAAATAAATACTTTTGTCACAAAACAATACTATTTTTTAATTAATGGGTATTTTTCTTTATGATATAAATTAGCCAATACTAAATTTATAAATGAATACTTTTGTCACAAATCAATACTATTTTTTAATTAATGAGTATTTTTCTTTATGATATAAATTAACCGATACTAAATTCATAAATGAATACTTTTGTCACAAAGCAATACTATTTTTTAAATAATGAGTATTTTTCTTTATGATATAAATTAGCCGATACTAAATTCATAAATGAATACTTTTGTCACAAAACAATACTATTGTTTAATTAATGAGTATTTTTCTTTGTGATATAAACTAGCCGATATTAAATTCATAAATGAATACTTTTTTCACCAAACAATACTATTTTTTAATTAATGAGTATTTTTCTTTATGATATAAATTAGCCGATACTAAATTCATAAATGAATACTTTTGTCACAAAACAATACTATTTTTTAATTAATGAGTATTTTTTTTATGATATAAATTAGCCAATACTAAATTCATAAATAAATACTTTTGTCGCAAAACAATACTTTTTTTTAATTAATGAATATTTTTCTTTATGATATAAATTAGCTGATTCATAAATGAATACTTTTGTCACAAAACAATACTATTTTTTAATTAATGAGTATTGTTTTATGATATAAATTAGCCGATACTAAATTCATAAATGAATACTTTTGTCACAAGCAATAGAATTTATCATAATATTGTAATTCGATCTGTAGAGAGTTTTAGATCTCTCTTGCACTTATGTTTGATTTTAATGAAAAGTACTCAATATTCGATACTGAGTAGTATCGATACTTTTGCCACGATACTTTTTTGGAATCGATACTTCGCCTCGATTCTTTTTTCGGTATCGATACTTTGCCTCGATACTTCTAACACTATTACCAGGTCAATATTGGTGTTGGTTTCATTTTAAGAGGGTGGTATTAGTGGTAATTTGTGTATCGTCAGGAGTTAGATGGTTTCTGGTACCAGTTAGTAATTAGTTGGTGGTCATTGATGCGTATTAGTCTGATGTCGAGAAAGCCAATCGAATTCATTGTCTCTAATTCCACAGTAAGTGTAGTTTTTTTATTGAAATTGTTAAAATTATCAGTACCGATGCTAAGTCTTTTTCCAGAATACAAGTAATAATATTGTCAACATAGCGAAAATAAAAGATTTGTTTATTATAATTTTTTAATATTTTTTTTTCTATTAGCTGTAAGGAAATTTCTACTAATGAGGGAGATGCGGGCGATCCCATTGAGGTGCCAAAAATTTGGTAATAAAAGGATCCGTTAAATTCAAAATAGGTGTTAGAGACAATGATTTTGATGACTTCTCTTAACCAATGTAGGAATAATGTGGTGTGAAAGCTGATTTCACTCCATTGGATAGTGATGGCATCTAGTAATAGGTCTAGGCAGATATTTGTAAATAAGGATATAACGTCTAGGCTATTTAGTTTATAACTATTGGGAATGGAAATGTTATTGAGATGTTTGACAAAACGAAGAAATTTTTTCTGTAATAGCGGGACTGTTTTGTGATTGTTGTTAAGATGTTACCAATGTACTTGGATAATTTGTATAGCGGGAAATTTATGTCTGAATCTATCGGTCTATAAGGTTAGGTTTGTTTTGTGTATTTTAGGAAGATCGTATATTCTTGGAAAGTATGGGTGTCAATTTTTTGGGTTTGTAGCGGTATCTTTTGTGATTTATTTATTAGTAACAAATTTGTCTACTTATAGGAGCGGTTAATGTGTTTAAGCTTTAGGGTATATATATATATATATATATATATTGTTTGCGCCGCACTTGCATAGGTTGTCGGACCTGCGGTTTGGGTTTCTACTCGGATAACACGTTTCAAATTTATGCAATCGGGCAATTTCGACCGATAAAAAGGCCGATACAGACAATAGTTGATACGAGTCAATTCATTGTGTGGTTTTCATTTTTCCGGTTTGATTCATTTATTTCAGTTATTTCCAATCAGTACATTCAGTTCCTTTCAGTGTTTGCAATCAGTTCAATGTTATCAGTGGTTTAAATTTCTATTGTGTGTAAAGTCAACCAGTTATTTTTTGTTATCAGTGTGTTCGAAATCCTTTTCAACATTTTCAACCGACTACGCTGATGTTTCGAGATCCAACCAAGTAGCTGCGGGCTTGGACTTCCAAACAGATAACATTTCCATGCAATATTAATATTATTTCTTATTTTTGTTTTCATTTACATAAAATTTATATAGAATATATTTTAGTTTATTATTAATTACGGCTTAAGAAGAACTTTAATTTTAATTTATATTTAATTTTCAATTAGTTTTTGTTTTCTGAATAAACTTAATTTTTTCATTAAATAAGGGGGTTGAGAAACCCCCAACCTCATATATATATATATATATATATATATATATATATATATATATATATACCCTTCAATTTCTCGTTTGTTAATATAATAGTATATTATTATTTTACACTGGATCTGGGCGTGTTTCCATACAGAATTGGCCCCACCCTGGTATTTAAATGATTTTAATGCCATTTCATAGGTATTTTCGAGAAAATTTGAAATACCAAATTTCAAGTCCGTAGCTCAAAATTTGGCTGAGATATCAGTGAAAACATGTGAAAGTGGCCCCTTTTTTCAAACTCACTTTTTGTCGGAAATATGAGAGATATCGAAAAACTGTTAACGTCATTCTATTTATACTGATCTTGTCTATGTTGCTCATAACAAATAATGTGAATAAAATATTTGTTAGAGCGTGAAAATGTGAAAATGATTTTTAATTTTCTATTTTCTACTAGTGCGGCTCTTTGGACAACTTTTTTATTAGCATCATGCGAAAGCCTGTACATTTTTCTTCTGTTATTCAAAAAATTCATTTAAATGTAAGTGGAACTTTGGGTAAAAAGTTGGAAAAACTTAAGCTGGCACACGCGCTGCCGGTACAAGAACACCCATATAAAGTCGCTTTGCTGGAGCGACGAGCAAGCATAAGGCTCGTCGTTATCGCGCGTCTCGACAAATACTGTGTATAAGTATGAAAATATTTATTAAAAACCAAAATTTATTTATATCTTGTATATAAGTATATTTATTAGTCATAATAAAAAATCCAACGCGCCGAATAAAACAATAATTATTATTATTGATTTGTTTCATTCGCCGTATAAGCTTCTGGCTAATATATTTCAATGTATGAAAAACTTAAGATTTCAATATTTTTCATATATTTACGTCGGAAAAAACGTATTTTAATTTTAATTCACTAACACCAACATCACATTGTCTTAAAAAATGTATTTTATTTTGATTGACAATAAAACTATGCAAAAACAATTATTTCATTACCTTTTTTGATTATTTGCAATGTGATGGGGGGCAATTTGATTATTTGCAATGTGACTGGGCTGCAAAAATATTACAAATATATATATATATATATATATATATATATATATGTATATATCTTCTATATATATACATATATAAATAAGTCGGGTTTTCCTTCCTGACGAAATAACTCCAGAACGCACGAGCCGATTTCGACAATTTTGCATTCGTTGCAAAGGTCTCCGCAAAGTTTACAGCTAAGAAAATTAGTTGTGCATGGCATCGTGCCTTAATGCAAGCTGCTGGAACTTCACGCACCGTAATAAAAAATTCGAGTAATAAAAATAATCAATAACTGTTTTAAATAATTTCAAATAAATTATCTTCTATATATATAAAAATAAGTCGGGTTTTCCTTCCTGTCGAAATAACTCCAGAACGCATGAACCGATTTCGACAATTTTGCATTCGTTGGAAAGGTCTCGGGCTCCGCAAGGTTTATAGCTAAGAAAATTAGTTGTGCATGGCATCGTGCCTTAATTCAAGCTGCTGGAACTTCACGCACCGTAATTAAAAATTCGAGTAATGACATTAGTGAGAATTATCAGAATTATGCTTGGTTAAGTCAACGAGCAATTCTTGCCGCAAAGAATAATGATGTACATGCCCTGAATTTCACCATTCAATCAAAAATTGCTGGCGATTTGGTGACATACCAATGATTCTGACTGGTCTTCCGTTTGACTTCAAACGATTGCAATGTCCAGTTCGCCTTGCGTTCGCAATAACATGTCGCAAGGCCAATCGCTTAGTGTTTGCGGGATAAATTTCAAATGGATTATTTAGAAAATCATTGTTTTTCACATGGGCAGTTATACGTTGCCTGTTTACAAGTTGGAAAACCATCCGCTTTGTTTGTGTTAACGTCAGACCAAAAAACAAAAAATGTGGTTTACCAAAGATCACTTCCAAGAAACGGATAATTTGCGGATTCACTTTCATTTACTTAGAGAAGTTCAACTAAAAAACACTTCATTTTTGTAATCAAAATAAATTCGTTACTGTTGTATAATAAAATCAAATTTTTTCTTTTAAAATATAAAACAAATAAAAAATTTCTTCATCTTTCTCACGAAACTATCTGGTGGCGAAACGAAGTTCGTCAGGTTTGCTAGTATATATATATATATATATATATATATATATATATAAATATATATATATGAGTGAGTTCTTGAGGGCGATACATCAAAGGCATGTATCAATGATACATGCCTCGTTACTAGCAAAGTACAGAAGTCGTGGCAGAAATTACATAATTCTACTTACATTTTTGTTCAATAAAACTATCATTTTTCTGTTTACATCATACAAAAAATTATAAAAAATGCATAGTGTTGACAAGTTAGTTGTATAAATGTTAGTGCCAATCTCTAGTGCTGTGTACACTTCTCTATTGTAACCAACCAACATAATATCCACTGATGATGACATTAAATTGAATGTCGAAACGTTTGGAAATAAAGATTATTTTATAAATCTTTGGCTTTTCTTTGTTTGATGTATCGCCCTCAAGAACTCACTCACATATTTCAACATCAAAATTAACTACTAAATCATATATATATATATATATATATATATATATATATATATATATATATATATATAAACAGCTGACCCGCCAAACGTTGGTTTGCAAAGTAAGGTATATTCTAAACAATTTCTAGAAATAAAAAATATTAATACTTTAAGTGTATAAGGATGTGTTGTTTGAATGCTATATAGAATAAGGTAATATAAAAACAATAAACCCCATTAGTTTGTCTATATTTTGTCAATACACTTATTGACTACGTTTCAAGTTTTTCAGATTCTTTTTGGATTCTGGATTCTGTGTATAATTGTAAATAATACCACTGAGCTTATACAAAATTTTCAAATTTCTGCGAGGAGAGATAGAAAATGAATTAAGTATTTCTTCTTTAACCTGCTTTTTGAAAAATGAATTAAAGTAGATTTAATAAAAAGTATATATGTAGAGCAGGGCGAAGCACAAACGTCCAATTTGTCTTTAAGCAAATATTAATTATGTTATGAAAATCAAACCAATTATATCACAACAAATAACACATTTCATACGAACAATCATCTGACTACGTTCAGTGAAACTACCTTCTACTTCATCATTGTATAAATGTGCTTTTTGGTATCTTTCAAAAATAATGTTATCTAGACCTTTTTACCCTATAGGCTGAGTAACTTGGAACGGCCACGTGGCAAACAGGTTTAATGTCTTATTTTAATTTTAAAGGTATTTTACAAAATAATTACATTTTTAACTAATACTAAAAAACTACCAGCGGAAGAAAATACTTTTATCATATTCATCAGAGCACCGTGTTTAAGTAAAATATGCCAAAAGTGCATTTTCATTTTAAAAAAGTTGATATTTTGAGTTTCTAGTAGCACTTGCAATCCGTTTAACAACGTTTTTGTGTTTAAATATAACTACAAACAAAACTACTTACTACAATTCAATCATAATTGAATAATATTCACGTAAAACATCCTCTTAAACGTAATTGAACATCATCTGTCAAAAACGTTTGACATTTGACGTGTTAACCACCGTCCATTGTTTTATTTAAATTACGCTTCTACAAAAATTTTCTAATTAAAAATGTAAAGTTTCTATGCGGTTTTGAAATAATTTCTCACCTTTTGGACAATCTCTGAATTGGCACGAATTTTTCAAGACTGGCCAAATCGGTTTAGCCGTCTTCGAGTTTTAGCGAATCATTTGATCGAGAGCTCCATTTTTATATATAAGATAATGATAATAATAAATGGTAGTCCGCCCGACTGCAGGTCCATGATGTATATATATATATATATATTATATATATATATATATACATATATATATATATATATATATATATATATATATATATATTTATATATATATATATATATATATATATATTGATTGTTTCTTTTCCGAACAGTAAATCCAATAATAAAAAACAATTTGTTTTTTGAAGATGTTTAATACGACGTTTCGGAACTAGGTACGTTCCATCATCAGGTTTATTCTGTAATAATTTATATATCCATATCACTAATATTTTTTGTTAAAAACACTCGATTTTTTTGGAAGATATTTGTAGATGTTACGACTACACAAGACTTAAACACACTGTAGTCGTAACATCTACAAATATCTTCCAAAAAAATCGAGTGTTTTTAACAAAAAATATTAGTGATATGGATATATAAATTATTACAGAATAAACCTGATGACGGAACGTACCTAGTCCCGAAACGTCGTATTAAACATCTTCAAAAAACAAATTGTTTTTTATTATTGGATTTACTGTTCGGAAAAGAAACAATCAATATATTGAAAAAATCCAGGACTTATCTATTGAATATATATATATATATATATATATATATATATATATATATATATATATATATATATATATATATATATATATATATATTTGTGTGTGTCAGTGTTTATATGGGTGTATACATTATTTATATGTATAAGGTTATACCGAGCTGGGTTATATGTATGGGTTACGCCACAAAGTAAATCAGAAAGCTAACCCAGAACATAATTTTGTTTTGATTTTATTTGTCTGTTACACAAGCTTATATCGTCATATCATAAAAACAACTAGGTGTAAGTGGCATTTAGCCTTAAGGCAATTTGCATGAAATTCGTAATAATTTACTAAATCAACCAAAATTGAATTTTAGATTTTTAACTTCCCGTAGGGCAAGTTATAGTAATCGCAAAAAAATCAAGAATAAAAATTTTATATATCTTTATGTTTCACATGTTTCTGAAGATTTTGGCATACTTTAGAAAAAATGGATGTATGTGTGTGTATGTGTGTGTATGTGTGTATATGTGTGTATGTATGTACGTGCGTGTGTGTGTGCGGATACAAATTTTTGTCGACGATTTTGGGAACACGGTTCAACCGATCCCAATTATTCAAAAAACATTCGATTCCTATTAATGAGGAGACGTGTTGATTAGTTTTTGGCATAGGCATGTCTAGCCAGTTCGAAAATACCAAGCAAGAAGTGCCAAAAACGGTAACTCAGTTTTTAAGAGTACGTAGCGTACGATTTTGATAATTCAAAAAACATTTTACTTGTATTGACAAGTATTTTGGAAAGGCAGGTTTAGCGGTTTGTTATGCTCTCATTCGATTCAGAATTACTTGAAACGTCGAGAAAACATAAAATTCTCGATTCGGATTTTTTGTTGAAAACAAAAACTTCTCCTTCGGGAAGTTAAAAACAAATTTTAATTCATATATTATTCCTGTAGGATACCATATTTTAATCCTCCGAGTTTATCATATTACACAATCGACTGAAACGATTGCACAAGATTTTACAGATCGTGGACGTACATGAGAATGAGGTCTCACGACATTTTTATTTAATCTTTCAAAATTATACTTAATGTTTTAAAGTGTTGAATATATTAAAATAATCGCGTGACCAATGCTTGTGTACTTGTTCTGTGACGATTCAATATTTACATTACTGTCGATTGATTCGTAGCGCTGTTTCACAATTCGTAACGGTCTTATAACATTCGCAAAATGATAATATAAAATTTATTATATATTTTTATTACTTTGTTCAAGCAATTATTATTTAAATTGGAATAGTGTAGTGATGAACCTATTATTGAACATTACATAAATAGTAGATGCAAACAGATATGTTGAGCATATTATCTGTTATATAATAAGCAACCAGCAAAGTTACAGAAACTAACATGGATAAGGCAAGTTGCACAAACTTCTCAATATGTTTAATAATCGACCTAATTAACCTTATTAATATGTTTAATAATTTATTTAAAACTGTTCATTTAGAAAATGAAGTTTTAGCTTTCACTAAAAACAAAACACTGCGATTTTAAATTTATATCTCTCGAACACATTTTTAATATGTTCCAATATTATTGTATATATATATATATATATATATATATATATATATAACAAGTCACAGCTCACCGTCAATCACATATGTTAAAGCTTGAACGCTGGTTCAAACTTTGGAGATTCAAAGTTAACAGCTCGAAGTCTATTTACATCACCTTCATCCCGAGGAGAAATACTTGCTTCTCTTTTGTATTGTTTAATCAAAGGTTGCAACAAACAAATACTTGGACTTGCACCTTGATGCTAAACTAACATAGAAGAATTCAAAAGAAACACCAGCAGCTGGAAATCACCAGAAGAGAACTATA
The DNA here is from genome assembly GCF_003426905.1 of Ctenocephalides felis. Taxonomy (NCBI): domain Eukaryota; kingdom Metazoa; phylum Arthropoda; class Insecta; order Siphonaptera; family Pulicidae; genus Ctenocephalides; species Ctenocephalides felis. Next base: position 56,729,062 of record NW_020537646.1, on the reverse strand, counting down.
TTGGTTGTTAAACAACAAATCTCAGTTGAGTACATTGAATAAACTTCTTCTGTACAAAGTCATGTCAAAACCAATTTGGTCGTACGGAATACAGCTTTGAGAAACGGCACGCAAATTCAATATCGCCATAATTCAAAGGTTTCAAAACAAGATTTTGAAAGAAATTATAAACACACGCAAATCTGTCCCAAATTGGTTGGTTCATACAGATTTGAACTTGAACACAGTATATACATATACATATACTACTACTTTCTAGTATATATCGTTTGAATGAGTATGTTTGAATGTCGCGCGTGTCATTTATGCGTTGTGCGATTGGTACTGTTCACAACAAACGTGTGTGAGCGAGTTCAGACGGAAAGAGCAGAGCTTGAGAGTGATAAGACGGAGTCAGTCGTAGCCCTAGACAATATTAGAATACCCTGTGTTTATATAGACTTTTCTCTCTCCCGATTTTTACGTTCAGAAGGAATACTTCTGAAAGGTCCTCCGCCCGATGTGATGGCGCTGCTTTTGGCATTCAAATTAATGGCGCAAAATTTGAATTGAAAATTAATGAATTTTTGGTAATCGGGTATTTGAAACTAAATTTGGTATTACAATCGTATTATGGTTTGTAATAATATAATAATAACAATAATTTACAAGATAATATTATATTATAATAAATATACAATCAAATCAAAATATAAATTAACAAATACACTGCCGGTTCATATATAATAGATATCACATCTACTACACATTTTTCTACTTATTAATATGAATATTTATTGAAATTTAGTGAATAATGCATTATAGTGTTAGTTCATTACATTGTCTGTCATTCTTAACTCTCATTAACTAATAATCATACCGTGCAAAATTTGACATTCCTAAGCAATTCATTTTCTCTCAAGTATATTCAGATCCGTGTGAAGTGGTAATCTAATTTTAAACAGCTGGAAGATTTCTATTTGTGTATTATGTCCTTCTTGTAGAAACTAATACTTGATTTCTTATATATTTTTTTAGAACTGGCCTTTTTCCTTAAAGTGTATTATGATTAGACTAATGTGTCAATGCACTAAGTAGTAATTAGGTCCTCCATTTAAGTTTGAAGCAGTTCTATTCATATTGTCAAAGGGCATATGCATTTGAGAGCAATTTCTGATGAAATCTTTATTAATAAATATATAAACACAAACAAGAATTGCCATTTTGTACACTGACGCAAAAATAACACTGACGTTTCTTAGTAACCAACATAAAACATTTAAAAATACTTTTTTATTGGCTCACTAGCGTCAAATTTGCGATTACAAATGGACTCCTAAGTAGCCCTTTTGGACGAGGATTTTGTTCTGAGATAATAGGCCCTGGTCGTAGCGTAGAGATTGCTATAAGAGAGTATATATTTAGTAAAATAAATGTGTTTAAAAGATTACTGCACCGTGTTTTAGTTTAATTTATGTAAGATTCCTGACAAATAAATAGAGACAATATATGATATATATATATATATATATATATATATATGTATATATAGGCACATATATATACTAGATGACCCGACAGACGTGGTCCTGCACCCACATCTACGTTTTTTCAATATTCTATACTAATATTTACCGTTCAGTTAAACATAATAATTATTGTTTTTCGAGTTACTATTTACACAAATGAGTGATGTTAAATGTAGAACTGTTTCAAATAAAATGATTATTTTTAATTTCCATAGTTACAACTTTAATTATCCATTTAACAAATATTAAAGAATATTCAATAAAATTGTATATTAAAAATTAAACACTGCAATTTATAGAACAAATTTATTTCAAATAGCTCAATTTATTTGAATGCCAAAGGTTATACAATTTTTTAGTCATACCTGTAGATGTGGATGTAAAAATGAATGATTTTTGATCTTTTCACGTCTAAAACATTGATTTTCCAAATTTATCGCATAAAAATCATCATCTGCCTTTGTGATGTATTTATTGTCATAGCATAGATACACGTTACCGCACGCGCGGTAAACGTACAATATCACCTTGGATTTTTCTACCCAAAATAATTACTTCAATAATGTTGCCTATAATTTTTATAATTTCGTACCATATTTTAACTGGCTTCTAGTATTTAAATATCTAAATTACATTTTCATCACTAATAATTCAATATACATTGTTACTTAAGTTTATATTTGAAGTGAACTAATTTGTCAAATCCTGTTCACATGTGCTCTATTCAACCTACGATCAACAAAATTATTGCTTAGTGAATTTTGTTACTGGGCTCCAATTTACTTGATATTTTGGAAATAGGCTAATCTTTATCTTAAGTTCAGAAGTGAAAACAATTTGCATTCCGTCACGATCTACCGCATTAATTACTCTTTTAATTCTGATTTTATCAGAACTTGTAATACACTATTTTAAAGGTGATTAAATGAGCTACAACTTTCTCTATCATAAATTTTACCGTAACTTCATTTATTTTGAAACGGCGAAGGGTTAAAGGACTCGAAAGACACTACAGTTGGACAGCCGCGCACTCTTTAAACAATTAGAACTCTATCAATATTTGTGTAAAAGTATATATATATATATATATATATATATATATATATATATACTTTTATACGTTTTCATTCAGAGATATTATAATGAGAAATTGGTTGTTTTTTTTTTCATGAAATCATGAGTTTTTTGAAAATCGTTTGTACTAAAGTTGTGGTATTTTCTAGAATCCATCAAGATCTCTTAAACCAAGTTAATTCTAGGTGGAATACGATTATTTTTAATTTTGGTGGAAATAGCACTCAAACTATTTGATTTAAATGAAAAAACATTGTATGCGTCTTTTATTTGCATGATAGTTTACTCATTTTACACGCAGAAGTACTCATTTTAAAGCTTATCTTGAGCACTATAAAAACCCATTGTCATATCTAGCCTAATATTGTTTCTAAAACAATTTATAGAACAACGATTTACTAAGATTTTAATTGATATAATTTTTTTCATTACATGATTTTTATTAAAATGTATATTTCTGAAGATATTAGCAAACAACGCTCTTAATTTTTCTTTAACATTTAGATAAAAAGTAATAATCTGTCAAATTGAATTTTGATACAGGGTATGTAATTACATTGAACTGACATTTCACAACCGTGAGACACATGCGCAGAACTGCATCACTTGTCAGATGCATGTTGACTCTATTTTATTATATTATTTTAATTTTTGGCACATCTCAGCTGCTTTTCGGCATTAATAATGTAGACATTACATTTTCCTTATTTATAATCTTGAATTTATTATATATTAATATTGCCTTAGCCTATAAGTGGATAGAAATGTTTGGCAAATGACAGTCTTCATTTCTTTTTAATGTCAAACTAAGCTTCAAATATTTTCAATGTCACACAATGATAAGCGGTTTTATTTCTATGAATTTAAAAATTCTAGAAAATTTCCCGAACAAACTTCAGAATAATTCATGAAAATCTGAATTATAGTTTAGGAGAATTAATCATTCATACATAGTTACAGAAGAATTTTATATATAAGATATATTAGGGTGGTCCTTAATATGGACATTTTCGAATTTCCTTGCTCCCAAGGGCTCAAATGATAAAAAACTATTCTCTGAAAGTTTTAGCTCTTAGTATTAACATTTAGATAGTGCGCAATTCAATCAAACTTCGTATGGAAATAGCATGGGAAAAATTTAGAAAATTAAAAATAAATCTTTTAGGTATATCTTAGCGAGAAATAATTTAAAAGTGAATATTGTGTCATTTTTTATTGAAAATTCGATGCTCTGCAAAATTTTTGAAGATTTTTCATGCTATTTCTATACAAAACTTTGATTGAATTGCGCTCTATCTAAAAGACAACATTAAAAGCTCAAACCTTTAGAGAATTATTTTTTATCAATTTGGAACCATTTGAGCCCTTTGGAGCAAAAAAATTTGAAAATGTCCATATTAAGGACCACCCTAATATATATATATATATATATATATATATATATATATATATATATATATATATATATATATATATATATATATATATAATGAAATTGTTCTTGATCATCCATCCAGTAATTAAAAACAGTTCTATTGAAGCAAAATGTTTTTATTTTGAAAACATACCTTTCGGGTCTTGATTTGAGGATTTGACCCATCTTCAGTGCTACAATTAAATATTTCAGGGTTACAATTTAAAACAATATAAAAAATACACAATTACAGAAAAATATAAATAAAGATATGTAAAAAGGCATAAATCTAATGAATTTAATAAATTTGAGTTACGTAACTCTGTCTCCAAACTAACAAGATGTGCTTTTGGAATAAGCTTTTTTATAATAAAACATATTAATTATTTTAATTTTTACAATTTTCAAAAATTTTCATAACTTGATGTTTTTTCAATTTATTTTCATACTTATTTTTTTCGCTTGCAATTTTGTGTTGTGCTTTGTGTTATATTTTTTTAAAATTTATTTGTATGCACTGAAGATGGGTCAAATCTGGACCCGAAACGTATGTTCTCTTAATTAAAACATTTTGCATTAAAACTGTTTTTTAATTATTGGATGGATGCCCAAGAAACAATTTTTATCATACTATTTCACCATCTGAAGAAAAACCTCTCGCTTTATATATATATATATATATATATATATATATATATATATATATATAGAGAGAGAGAGAGAGAGAGAGAGAGAGAAAGTATATAAACGTGAAAATACAAACATAGACATAAACTCACCATACAAATAAATTGAAAAAAAAACACAAAAATACACGAAAATTGCAAGAAACAATTATGAAACACAAATTGATAAACGTCGAGTTATATGACAAATTTTAAATAATTGTAAAATAAAAATAAAAATAAATAATATATTTTTTATAAAAAAGCCTATTCCAAACGAAACATGTTGTACGTTTGGAGTTAGCGTAAAGGGTCCACACCTAACGAACGAACACGAACAAACATAAATGAACGTACCAGAACAAACGGCAACAGCATAGTGTGAACGCCACAACGATTACGAACAAACATAAACAAACATGGCGAGCAATGTTCCGCAACTTGTCGGTACATCGAAGGAAATTGTTCGTTCATGTTTGAACTCTTATGTGCAGTGTGGACGCTACGGGAGATAAATGTAGACAAACATTTTTCTTTTTTGATGTTAAAATGTGCAGTCCTGCATTAGTTTATGTTGTGTTTATTATAAGATATTGCTGTTATTGACAAATCTTGTAAATTTGATGACTTTAAATAATTTTGCTTTTTCCCGGCAATTTAAATAATAAATCTGACGTTTCACGGTACATCCTCAAACAAAAAGATTCAAGCCCTCACTGCTTTGAGGCGTTTGTTTGGAATTATTCGCGCTCGTTCGTATTCCTGTTCGTTCTTCTTTGTATTTTCTTGTTCGACATGTTCGTTCGTGTTCGTTCGTCAGGTGTGGGCGCACCTTAACAAGTAAAATATGTGCGTACGTGTTTGCGGAAAATTGTAGAAATGTTTCGTCATTGGTTGAAAGACTGAGATAGAGAGATTTTTAGTGGCTTCATAGTACGAAGATTTCCTCGGCGATCATGCGCAGTAGAAACATAGAAAATATAGCTTGTAGAAACAAACTGTAATCAACTGTTGAAAACATGTGGATAAAAATGAATATAGAAACATAATGAAATCATGAGAGACATTGTAAAGAAGAAAAAATATTCGAAGCAGAGAAATTTATTAGAAACATGTATAAATATCAACTATGAAACATAATATAATATATATGTATATATATATATATATATATATATATACATATATAAAACATACAGACAATACATGCATGTATACACATACTTATACATACATATACGCCCATATACATACATACGCAAAAGTTGATCGTTTAGAGCCAGGAGAAGGACATAGGATACTTCATATCCCGTTCGATTTAGAATAACAAAACGCAAATGACAGCTATGTAATAATGTATGGATGACAATTTGATATTTGTAGGGAATCAACAATAAAATTATTTCTTTTAAATAAATAATTAATTATAATGTTATGATAGCGCCTTTGCCCAATCGTATAAACAGTGAAGTGAACTATAAAAGTCAGTATGGTTGACAAATAATATTTTTCTCAAACATGATGCTCTGAAAGAACTCATTTGTATAATTATATTCTCAATGGTATTTATAAAACATTTTCTAGAATATATTTTTCTTAATTTACGTTATTTAAAATCAGAACCTAAATTTGGAATTGATCAAAGGTACATTTTGTCGAAAAACTTATTCCCAGTTATAATTTCCCATAATTTATCAAATAATGGATAGTAATATATGAAGGTGCGGGGTTAAAAGTTCCACAACCAAAGTGTCAAAAACCAGTAAAGCTAAAGCACTGTTTAACAACAGTATTTGAAAGTAAAGGGGAAAAAAAGTATAACCAGCTATAACCTTGATTCTTATGACTTTGATATTGGGAGATAAATGTATGATAATCTTTGAAAATCCATAGTAAAAGTATTTTCTTCTGTTGGTACTTTTTTAGCATTAGTTAAAAATTTAATTATTTTGTAAAATACCTATAAAATTAATATAAGACATTAAACCTGTTTGCCATCTGGCCGTTCCAAGTTACCCCGCCTATAGGGTAAAAAGGTCTAGATAACAAATTTTTGAAAAACAGCAAAAAAAGCACATTTTAACAATGATGAAGTAGCTGGTAGTTTTACTGAACGTAGTCAGATAATTGTTTGTTTGAAGTGTGTCATTTTTTGTGATAAAATGGGCTTGATTTTCATAATAAAATTTATATTTGCTCAAAGTCAAATTGAACCTTTGTGCCTTGCCCTGCCATATATATACTTTTTATTAATTTTACTTTAATTCATGGTATGTTGCTTGAAACTTTTCAAAAAGCAGGTCAAAGAAGATATATCTAATTCATTCTCTATCTCACCTCGCAGAAATTTGAAAAATTTGTATAAGCTCAGTAGTATTATTTACAATTACACACAAAATCCAGAATGCAAAAAGATTCTGAAAAGCTTAAAACGTAATCAAAAAGTCAAAATACCAAAAAAAGACTTAGATTGGATTATACCATAATTTCTATAGAAAGTGTATAAAATTTCTAGTTTGATTGTATTGACAAAATATAGACAAACTAATGGGGTTTATAATATCAGCATTCAAATAACACATCCTTATACACTTAAAGTATTAATATTTTTGATTCTCTAGAAATTGTTTAGAACATACCTTACTTAGCAAAACAACGTTAGCCGGGTCAGCTAGTATATACATTAAAAAGTGTTAAGATGTATCACGCATAATGAAAAATTATTCGAAGCATCCCGATAGATATTGCAAAGGGAAGCCGAATCAAATCGTTTGTTAATGTCAGGTAATATATGTATGTAAATACTCTTAGCAAATTTTCTGCATAAAGTGTTGGCTCTCGATGGATAATTCTTGTATTGATGAACTTAAAGGAATGTTTAAAATTCTCCAACTTCAAACTTGTTCGATGGACAATCCTTGGATTGATGAAATTAAAGCAATGTTTGAAGTTCTCCGACTTTAAACATGTTCGGTGATCATGGTTTTATTTTGTTTCTTGTTTAAGCTATTGAGTTCGTGTTGGCGCATTCGTTTTAAGAAAAATTGTGAAGTTTCACCAACATAGCAATTTGAACAATCATTACAGTCAATGACATACACGACGTTTGACATGCGGGAAGTAGGGGTAGGAGTTTTTATATTAGTGTGTAAGTCTGCGAGAGTGTGTCCAGTCGAACACACTAGCTTCAGATCAACGGATGAAAAAAGTTTTTTCCAAGAGTGGAAAAGGGAGTCTATGTAGTGTAATGAGATAAAGGAATTGAGAGATAGTGAATTTTCAGGAACAGGGTTAAGGGTTTGTGAAGTGATACTATTTTGGTGTGATTGGAATGTAAATGAGGAAGATGTACGGAATTTATTACGAAGAGAAGGTAACCTATTATTTATTACTGAGCGCAAATGTTGTAGAGAATAAGAATTATTTTGAAGGGTAGAATATATCAACTTAATATTTTTTTCCCAATATGATGGATAAGAAAGAAAGATGGCTATTAGTTGATTTGGGGTGATAGAAATGGTAGTTTAAACAAAGTCTAGACCAGTGATTCCCAAAGTGGTCCACATGGACCCCCAGGGGTCCATGGCAACTTTCAAGGGGTCCACGGCGCCAAAAACAAAATTTGGGGGTCCACGGCAGTGGATTACAATTATATATATATATATATATATTAATACATCATGTTAAAATCTATTTATTTACGTTAAACGGTAATATAATACATATATAGATTTACAATAAATCTTTTAATATCGTTGCCAATATTTAGAAATGATTCAAAAAGTAAAGAAAAACATTACATATTTATATAAAGTGTGTAAGTTGTAGCATGTAGGCATTCGAGTTGTGGTTAAACTATACGCTGGCTGTTTTTTTTTTTTTTTTTTTTTTTTTATTATTTATTAACTGGCCTCGACTCCTTAGTCATACAGCCATTACAAATTACAATACAAAAATATAAATATAAACTAAGAAGAAAATTAAAATAAAAATCACAATACCAATACAGAATAGTTACAATAAACAAACCTAAAAACATCCTACTCTATAACCTTATATTGGATTCATTTACAAAGTCTATCAGTATTCTGTACAAATCAATGTTATTACTACTAATGATGAACCTAGCATTTATAGGAAATGACACCTTTCTCTGTTGAAGCTTTTTAAACAGAATTATTCGTTGCCTTTCATACAATGGACAACTCCACAATATGTGATCTATTGTGTCCAGTACAGTGCTGCACGAACAGAACGGGTCTTGTTTTATCCCAATCCTAAATAGATGAACATTATTCTTCGTGTGCGCCAATCTTAATCTGCATATTGTAGATATCTCTCTTCTGTTCCAGTTCAATTTTTCAAACCATGTGTTTCTGGACACTATCGGTTTACACGGTCGGAATAATATACCTTTTGACGCTGATTCGAGATCAAATATTTTTTGCCAATGCAACATCCCCATTTTTGTGATCTTTCGTTTCAGATCCACGGCAGGAGCTTTTTTAATTAAAGTGGCTGAGTTTTGTGCCTCTTTGGCCAGGCTATCCGCGATCTCGTTCCCGGTGATATTGTGATGGCCTCTTATCCATACTAACTCGATCCTGTAGTTATTGTTGTTTAGCTTTTCTATTTTTGTAAACAGTCGAATATTAAAGGATTGCCATAATCTTTAGGCATATTTAAGGCATGCAGTGAGGACATGCTATCAGAAAGAATTATTGCCTTCTTTAAATTATGTTCCTTAATTAGGTCTAGCGCACTGTTGATAGCCGTCAATTCTGCAGTAAATATTGATGCCCAATCTGGGAGTTTAATTTGAAGCTGTATATCCTGGCTTGGTATGTATACAGCACAGCCAACGCCGTCATCAGTTTTTGAGCCGTCCGTATAGATTTGTATATACTTTTCCCATCTAGTGTTCAGTAAGGCGTGCAATTCCAGATTGATTGTTTTCTTATTCATATTCTTTCCACTGACTAATTCGTCTGATAGGTGTATATATTTTTTGGGAATCGTTGCTTTCCAAGTCACTGTGTAGTACGCCAATCTGTTGCTTATTATGATGTTATCTTCTAAAGACTTTAATGAATGGAAACCAGCAACTAGCGGAGGGATCGGTTTATTAAACCAGTACCTATTATTGAAATGTCGAACTGCCAGAGCCTCCAACTGATCTTGAATCCATGAATGATCAAAATTAAATTTTTTGATCAAGAATCTATTCGTTAGTACTTGTTTTCTTATATCTAAGGGAGCTTCCCCGGCTGCAGCTAATAAAGAGTTAGTGGGGGTTGATTTTAAAGATCCCAGACATGTTCTTATAGCTGCAAATTGCGCTCTACTCAACTTTTTATATAAGCCTGCGGACAATCCTCCGTATATTTGACAGCCATAGTCGAAATGGGGTCTAATGATAGCCTTATATAAAGAAAGACATGCATTTGGGTGTGTACCCCAGCTGGTGTTACATACTCTTTTGAGTAAATTAATGCCTTTCTCGCATTTGAGTAAAATCTCGCTTATGTGCTTGTTGAAATTTAATTTTTTATCAAAAGTCACACCCAGGATTTTAATGTTTTCTAATATTTCGATTCTTGTCATGTCAATATCTATTCCATGCATATTTTTGGGAGCTCTATGCCTGGTAAAAATTATGCTTTTGGTCTTCCTCGGTTCCAAAGCAAGTCTATTATTCCGCATCCATTCCAAATCGTTTGATATGGCATTAGCCAATTCTGTTCTACAATGCTCTACTGAGTGAGAAACTGTGTACATAATCAGATCGTCCGCATATTGTAGTTTTTTGACTCTTGTACCTTCTGACGATATAAAGTCTGCCATATAGATGTTAAATAGGAGAGGGCTCAGAATCGAACCTTGTGGGATGCCCGTATATGCTGTCCTTGGCCCTATTAGACGATTCTTATTTCTCACGTAAATTTTCCTATTGGATAGCAGTGACATTATAATAATAATAATATTGTCTGGGATCTTATAATTATGTAGCTTCTTTTTGAGAATATTATGATCAACATGATCATATGCCTTTTCAATATCGGCCGTAACTAGTAGCACTTCTTTATTATCTGTCAATGCACTATAAAGATCTACAAGTAGCTCGCTTAACAAGTCGATTGTACCTTTTCCTCTCCTAAATCCGAATTGATATTTGTTTAATATACCCTTTTTCTCTATGTACCATTCTAATCTTTTTTTTAAAATGCTTTCAAAGATTTTCGTGAGACAAGGAAGAAGCATTATTGGTCGATAGGATTTATGATCACTTGGATCTTTTTGCGGTTTTAGTATTGGCACTAGCACCGCAATTTTCCAATCTTCCGGGATCCAACTTGAATTTAATATAAAGTTGAACATTTCAACTATTATACATTTGAATGCTTTGGGGCATTCTTTAATCATAATGTATGTGATGTTATCAAATCCTGGCGAGCTATTTCTTTTGTCTTTTAGTGCCAGTTCTAGCTCCTCATAATCGATGCGTCCTTCGATTTCGTGAATTGCGTGGTCATCACTTGCTTCTTCTGCTTGGTCTTGGGAGTATTGTACGGGACCAGGTACAAAGTCAGGCGTGTGGATCTTCAAAATTGTCTCGCAGAAATTGTCACTCATTTGCTGAATTGGGGACTCGCCATTATTTTTATTATTTAATCTTTTTACAATGTTCCATAATTTATTCATGTTTGTATTTCTATTGATGGAATTCACGAATTCAAGCCATTTTTCTCTTTTTTTTGTTTTAAATAGTTTTCTAGTCTGTGCTGTGATTTTTTGGAGCTCCAGGTAATTTTTGTAGTTGAATTGAGCTTTTAGTCTCTTAAATGCTATTCTTCTTTTCCTAACTTGAATTTCGCATTCGTTATCCCACCATAACGCCGGTTTAAATGAATCCGATCTTGGTAATTTATACTGTTTGATGTGCTTAGTGGCTGCATTATTTATTGTTTCTTGAATAAAATTATACATGTCTTCCGAATCATTTGGAATGTATGATGTCTCTACAGTCTCTTCGATATCTAATCTATACTCATTCCAATTTGCCTCCTTAGTCATCCATTTTCTGCCTGAATACCATCCCACTCTCGTATTATACTTGAATTGCATCTTTATTAAGATAAGCAAATGATCAGAGCCTACATTATCTGGAATTACGCTCCAATGAAGTCTATCATGAACAGAAGGCGAACAGAACGTCAGGTCGATGGCGGCTGATTTCTTCCTAGGCGTTTGTGTTGTCGTATGCGTTCCGTCATTCAGCATTAACAGATTAAGGCTATCCGCAATGTCGTAAATAATAGCTCCTCCTTTGTCAGTTATTTCATTACCCCAAGCTAAATGTTTGCTATTGAAATCTCCTGTTAGAATTATTCTGACAGGAATCTGTTCGATGATATTTTTGATTAAGTATAGATCCTTTGTTGCCTGTGGTGCGCAATAAATTGAAACTAAACAGAACGGAGTAGCCGATTTAATTATTACCGCGGTCATTTGTATGTCTCGGTTACTTAGTGAATGTGCGAATTCTTCGCACGGAATGTTATCTTTGATCAATATGGCCGAACCACCGTAGCCGTCCTGTCTGTCCTGTCGAAATATGTTATACCCTTTGAATTTAAATAATTGGCCCTGTTTCAGCCATGTTTCAGTAAGAGCTGCCATATGAATTTTCTTATGAAACATAAGATTTTCGATGCTTTCCTTATTTGCTCTTAAAGATGTACAATTTAATTGTAAAATATTTATATTATCCATCTTTGGTTGGTATTTGTTATAATTATTTTTTCACTATCTTCTAACTTTCGTTAGAATTGACTGCACTTATTTTATTGAGTATTTCATCTTTATCACGATTATCTATACCTGTTTTATTGTTCTGGTTTAAGTAATTCATAATGGTATGTGTATTCCATTTTAACTTATATATAATTTCATCTATCTCTTTACTTTCTTTATTTCTCTCACATTCTATTTTTTCTCGAAGTTTCAATGCCAATTCTATAAAATGATTTAATTGTCGTTTATTTTCTTTCTTTTTATTGGTCCTATTACTGTTTAGGCTTAGTTGTTCTTGGTTTCTTTTTTCAGGTTTTTCATTTATCTGGTCTCTGTTATATCGATTGATCGGCCTCAAGTATTCTGTTCGACGTTTATACATAATATTTCTTGGTTTATTCATTAACATTAATCTGTCTTTGTCAATGTTAATTTCTGGTTCATCTAAACTATTCAATAATTCATATTTATTTTTATGTCTGTGTGAATCCATTTCGGTATTGCCGTTTAGTCTCGGAAACGATGAATTAAACCCCGGATTGTACGGGTTGATCTTAGCAGCCTCAGCATATCCTTTTTTCCACATCATGTTTTTAGCTTCAAGATAAGATATGTTATGTAGTGCCATCATTTCTTTTATTTCTTTATTTACTTTGAAGAATTTACATTCTTTGTCGTTTGCTTGATGGTTTCCATGGCATACTGCACATATAAAGTCTGACACGATATGGCAATTTTCATGAGAGTGTTCTTCTGAACAAAATCGGCATCTTATCTTGCTTTTGCATTGATTTTTTATATGTCCATAACGCCAGCATTTGTGGCATTGCATTACAGATTGAATGTAAGGACTAACAGCACACCTAACCGAATACATTGAGACGTATTCTGGCAGATAGTTACCCCTGAACACTATTTTTACCATTTGTGATTTTATATTTATTTTTTCTAAGTTTCTTTTTTTAATGCATTTGACCTCTAATATTTTGATATCCGATCTAATAACATCCATGATTTCTTGCTCATCCATGTCGGGTTCAACGTTAAAAATAATGCCGGTTCTGTATAATTTATGTCTTGGGATGTACGTTCGTATGTTAAATTTTTCCAAAATTTTCTCTTTGATTAATTTATTAGCATAAAAGTAGTCTTTAAATACTAATTTAATTTTGTTTCTCCCGATCTTTGAGATATCTATGATATTTTTGCTTATGTTAAGCGATTGTTTGAATATCAATCTGCCTAAAGCTAGATTGTGAAATCTGCCAATGCTTTCGTTAGTTGATTCTGCAAAAACCGTATACGGTCCTTCATCATAGGGTTCATAATAATTAATTTCTTCGTTTATTTTATTATTTCTACTGTTATCTTCATTTGTCATATTACTTTCTTCATCCATCATTTCTATCCAACTTTTACTTTTTCCAGTGCTGCTGCAACCTGGGTTATCCTCCATATTTTCATTTAATGTTGTTACTTTGTCTTTTTTAGAATCCAATTTTATCAATTTCTTGATTAATTCTTCGGGTATATTAACCGTTTTTAAACTAGCTTTATTCTTGCTTCTTTTATTGTTTTTTCGCAACATAACTTTATTGTCATCACCATTCATATTATTTAAATTCACTTGATTTATCGATGTATTATTATCACTCCGCGAATTATTTTCCACATTGCTCGGTAAAACTGTTGTATCTAAAAATTCACTGTCACTTTCTTCCGAAAAATCACTTTCCATTACTTCATCATTGTTGATAACATTAATCGATTTGCCTATTTGGATGCCTGTTTCGACCTCCGTGCTATTGTATTCCTTATCTATCACTGCAGGTATTGATACCCCGCCGGGTTCGAACGGTTTATACTCCATTATAAACCATTACTTATGTAATACTTTTATTGTACTTACTAGTCGCTCCGATCCGTTCAGTTCGGTTGCTCGAGCTCGAATGTACGCTGGCTGTTGAAAAGCTTAATTTCGGTAAGATTTTTGCCTTTAGAATTTATACCCTAGTAGCAATGAATCTGACCTGAATATGATTTTTATGTAAGCTAATGAATTGTCCTGGCTGGTGGTTGATATATTGGGAGGTATGTTCTAGATCACCAGTACGACCAGGAGTTATAATGATAGGCTGGACCCGAGCGGTGAACAGTTGAATAGTTGTTGAAATATTATATTTGTGATGTGGACTCTCCAGAGTCCATTGGTAGTGTGAAAAGGCCTTTAGGACGAACAGCGATTTGATAGTAATTTGTAAACACACTTCTTTCTTCGAATGATACTTTATTATTCACTATTGTTACAATTAATATTTGTTGATAACCTTTTGGTTATCATATCAGCAAAGACTACATTTTACTGAATACTATGTCTGGCTCCAAGCTTGACTCCAAGCTTCTCTCCAGGTTTGACTGTGAGCTTACTGACTCCAGGTTTGACTGACTGTCTAACTTTTGTCTAACTCTTATATACTAAATTATTGTTTACAACCTATTTACAAAATCCAACAGTAAGCACTTCCGATGTCCGCGTAACCTACATATAACTAGCAACGCGTTTTGTAATTATTAAACAAAATAATGATTCGAATTGTTATTACAGTTCAACCTCCCTCTTCAAAAGTTTTTCGTCCTCGGAAAACTATAAAAATTGAGAAAAAAATTAAAAAAAATGAGTTCCATCTCTTCTTCCTTCGGCCCTTAAAAACTTTTGTCCTCAAAAGTGTCATTACTGTTAGAATATGTTTACAAATAATGTGCTCTGAAAAAAAATCTAATAATAATTTTATTTTTTATCTCTACATGAATAAATCTTTAATAACATACATATAAAAAAATCAGCAGTTGAATGCAAATTAGATGGTCGCTGATTATGTAAAGGCATCACTTTGAAGTTCTCCGACTTTAAACATGTTCGGTGATCATGGTTTTATTTTGTTTCTTGTTTAAGCTATTGAGTTCGTGTTGGCGCATTCGTTTTAAGAAAAATTGTGAAGTTTCACCAACATAGCAATTTGAACAATCATTACAGTCAATGAACTTACAGTTAAGGGTTTGTGAAGTGATACTATTTTGGTGTGATTGGAATGTAAATGAGGAAGATGTACGGAATTTATTACGAAGAGAGGGTAACCTATTATTTATTACTGAGCTCAAATGTTGTAGAGAATAAGAATTATTTTGAAGGGTAGAATATATCAACTTAATATTTTTTTCCCAATATGATGGATAAGAAAGAAAGATGGCTATTAGTTGATTTGGGGTGATAGAAATGGTAGTTTAAACAAAGTCTAGACCAGTGATTCCCAAAGTGGTCCACATGGACCCCCAGGGGTCCATGGCAACTTTCAAGGGGTCCACGGCGCCAAAAACAAAATTTGGGGGTCCACGGCAGTGGATTACAATTATATATATATATATTAATACATCATGTTAAAATCTATTTATTTACGTTAAACGGTAATATAATACATATATAGATTTACAATAAATCTTTTAATATCGTTGCCAATATTTAGAAATGATTCAAAAAGTAAAGAAAAACATTACATATTTATATAAAGTAAGTTGTAGCTGTAGTAAGTTGTAGCATGTAGGCATTCGAGTTGTGGTTAAACTATACGCTGGCTGTTTTTTTTTTTTTTTTTTTTTTTTTATTATTTATTAACTGGCCTCGACTCCTTAGTCATACAGCCATTACAAATTACAATACAAAAATATAAATATAAACTAAGAAGAAAATTAAAATTAAAAATCACAATATATTGGTATTACAATAGAATAGTTACAATAAACAAACCTAAAAACATCCTACTCTATAACCTTATATTGGATTCATTTACAAAGTCTATCAGTATTCTGTACAAATCAATGTTATTACTACTAATGATGAACCTAGCATTTATAGGAAATGACACCTTTCTCTGTTGAAGCTTTTTAAACAGTATTATTCGTTGCCTTTCATACAATGGACAACTCCACAATATGTGATCTATTGTGTCCAGTACAGTGCTGCACGAACAGAACGGGTCTTGTTTTATCCCAATCCTAAATAGATGAACATTATTCTTCGTGTGCGCCAATCTTAATCTGCATATTGTAGATATCTCTCTTCTGTTCCAGTTCAATTTTTCAAACCATGTGTTTCTGGACACTATCGGTTTACACGGTCGGAATAATATACCTTTTGACGCTGATTCGAGATCAAATATTTTTTGCCAATGCAACATCCCCATTTTTGTGATCTTTCGTTTCAGATCCACGGCAGGAGCTTTTTTAATTAAAGTGGCTGAGTTTTGTGCCTCTTTGGCCAGGCTATCCGCGATCTCGTTCCCGGTGATATTGTGATGGCCTCTTATCCATACTAACTCGATCCTGTAGTTATTGTTGTTTAGCTTTTCTATTTTTTGTAAACAGTCGAATATTAAAGGATTGCCATAATCTTTAGGCATATTTAAGGCATGCAGTGAGGACATGCTATCAGAAAGAATTATTGCCTTCTTTAAATTATGTTCCTTAATTAGGTCTAGCGCACTGTTGATAGCCGTCAATTCTGCAGTAAATATTGATGCCCAATCTGGGAGTTTAATTTGAAGCTGTATATCCTGGCTTGGTATGTATACAGCACAGCCAACGCCGTCATCAGTTTTTGAGCCGTCCGTATAGATTTGTATATACTTTTCCCATCTAGTGTTCAGTAAGGCGTGCAATTCCAGATTGATTGTTTTCTTATTCATATTCTTTCCACTGACTAATTCGTCTGATAGGTGTATATATTTTTTGGGAATCGTTGCTTTCCAAGTCACTGTATAGTACGCCAATCTGTTGCTTATTATGATGTTATCTTCTAAAGACTTTAATGAATGGAAACCAGCAACTAGCGGAGGGATCGGTTTATTAAACCAGTACCTATTATTGAAATGTCGAACTGCCAGAGCCTCCAACTGATCTTGAATCCATGAATGATCAAAATTAAATTTTTTGATCAAGAATCTATTCGTTAGTACTTGTTTTCTTATATCTAAGGGAGCTTCCCCGGCTGCAGCTAATAAAGAGTTAGTGGGGGTTGATTTTAAAGATCCCAGACATGTTCTTATAGCTGCAAATTGCGCTCTACTCAACTTTTTATATAAGCCTGCGGACAATCCTCCGTATATTTGACAGCCATAGTCGAAATGGGGTCTAATGATAGCCTTATATAAAGAAAGACATGCATTTGGGTGTGTACCCCAGCTGGTGTTACATACTCTTTTGAGTAAATTAATGCCTTTCTCGCATTTGAGTAAAATCTCGCTTATGTGCTTGTTGAAATTTAATTTTTTATCAAAAGTCACACCCAGGATTTTAATGTTTTCTAATATTTCGATTCTTGTCATGTCAATATCTATTCCATGCATATTTTTGGGAGCTCTATGCCTGGTAAAAATTATGCTTTTGGTCTTTCTCGGTTCCAAAGCAAGTCTATTATTCCGCATCCATTCCAAATCGTTTGATATGGCATTAGCCAATTCTGTTCTACAATGCTCTACTGAGTGAGAAACTGTGTACATAATCAGATCGTCCGCATATTGTAGTTTTTTGACTCTTGTCCCTTCTGACGATATAAAGTCTGCCATATAGATGTTAAATAGGAGAGGGCTCAGAATCGAACCTTGTGGGATGCCCGTATATGCTGTCCTTGGCCCTATTAGACGATTCTTATTTCTCACGTAAATTTTCCTATTGGATAGCAGTGACATTATAATAATAAAAATTGTCTGGGATCTTATAATTATGTAGCTTCTTTTTGAGAATATTATGATCAACATGATCATATGCCTTTTCAATATCGGCCGTAACTAGTAGCACTTCTTTATTATCTGTCAATGCACTATAAAGATCTACAAGTAGCTCGCTTAACAAGTCGATTGTACCTTTTCCTCTCCTAAATCCGAATTGATATTTGTTTAATATACCCTTTTTCTCTATGTACCATTCTAATCTTTTTTTTAAAATGCTTTCAAAGATTTTCGTGAGACAAGGAAGAAGCATTATTGGTCGATAGGATTTATGATCACTTGGATCTTTTTGCGGTTTTAGTATTGGCACTAGCACCGCAATTTTCCAATCTTCCGGGATCCAACTTGAATTTAATATAAAGTTGAACATTTCAACTATTATACATTTGAATGCTTTGGGGCATTCTTTAATCATAATGTATGTGATGTTATCAAATCCTGGCGAGCTATTTCTTTTGTCTTTTAGTGCCAGTTCTAGCTCCTCATAATCGATGCGTCCTTCGATTTCGTGAATTGCGTGGTCATCACTTGCTTCTTCTGCTTGGTCTTGGGAGTATTGTACGGGACCAGGTACAAAGTCAGGCGTGTGGATCTTCAAAATTGTCTCGCAGAAATTGTCACTCATTTGCTGAATTGGAGACTCGCCATTATTTTTATTATTTAATCTTTTTACAATGTTCCATAATTTATTCATGTTTGTATTTCTATTGATGGAATTCACGAATTCAAGCCATTTTTCTCTTTTTTTGTTTTAAATAGTTTTCTAGTCTGTGCTGTGATTTTTTGGAGCTCCAGGTAATTTTTGTAGTTGAATTGAGCTTTTAGTCTCTTAAATGCTATTCTTCTTTTCCTAACTTGAATTTCGCATTCGTTATCCCACCATAACGCCGGTTTAAATGAATCCGATCTTGGTAATTTATACTGTTTGATGTGCTTAGTGGCTGCATTATTTATTGTTTCTTGAATAAAATTATACATGTCTTCCGAATCATTTGGAATGTATGATGTCTCTACAGTCTCTTCGATATCTAATCTATACTCATTCCAATTTGCCTTCTTAGTCATCCATTTTCTGCCTGAATACCATCCCACTCTCGTATTATACTTGAATTGCATCTTTATTAAGATAAGCAAATGATCAGAGCCTACATTATCTGGAATTACGCTCCAATGAAGTCTATCATGACCAGAAGGCGAACAGAACGTCAGGTCGATGGCGGCTGATTTCTTCCTAGGCGTTTGTGTTGTCGTATGCGTTCCGTCATTCAGCATTAACAGATTAAGGCTATCCGCAATGTCGTAAATAATAGCTCCTCCTTTGTCAGTTATTTCATTACCCCAAGCTAAATGTTTGCTATTGAAATCTCCTGTTAGAATTATTCTGACAGGAATCTGTTCGATGATATTTTTGATTAAGTATAGATCCTTTGTTGCCTGTGGTGCGCAATAAATTGAAACTAAACAGAACGGAGTAGCCGATTTAATTATTACCGCGGTCATTTGTATGTCTCGGTTACTTAGTGAATGTGCGAATTCTTCGCACGGAATGTTATCTTTGATCAATATGGCCGAACCACCGTAGCCGTCCTGTCTGTCCTGTCGAAATATGTTATACCCTTTGAATTTAAATAATTGGCCCTGTTTCAGCCATGTTTCAGTAAGAGCTGCCATATGAATTTTCTTATGAAACATAAGATTTTCGATGCTTTCCTTATTTGCTCTTAAAGATCTACAATTTAATTGTAAAATATTTATATTATCCATCTTTGGTTGGTATTTGTTATAATTATTTTTTCACTATCTTCTAACTTTCGTTAGAATTGACTGCACTTATTTTATTGAGTATTTCATCTTTATCACAATTATCTATACCTGTTTTATTGTTCTGGTTTAAGTAATTCATAATGGTATGTGTATTCCATTTTAACTTATATATAATTTCATCTATCTCTTTACTTTCTTTATTTCTCTCACATTCTATTTTTTCTCGAAGTTTCAATGCCAATTCTATAAAATGATTTAATTGTCGTTTATTTTCTTTCTTTTTATTGGTCCTATTACTGTTTAGGCTTAGTTGTTCTTGGTTTCTTTTTTCAGATTTTTCATTTATCTGGTCTCTGTTATATCGATTGATCGGCCTCAAGTATTCTGTTCGACGTTTATACATAATATTTCTTGGTTTATTCATTAACATTAATCTGTCTTTGTCAATGTTAATTTCTGGTTCATCTAAACTATTCAATAATTCATATTTATTTTTATGTCTGTGTGAATCCATTTCGGTATTGCCGTTTAGTCTCGGAAACGATGAATCAAACCCCGGATTGTACGGGTTGATCTTAGCAGCCTCAGCATATCCTTTTTTCCACATCATGTTTTTAGCTTCAAGATAAGATATGTTATGTAGTGCCATCATTTCTTTTATTTCTTTATTTACTTTGAAGAATTTACATTCTTTGTCGTTTGCTTGATGGTTTCCATGGCATACTGCACATATAAAGTCTGACACGATATGGCAATTTTCATGAGAGTGTTCTTCTGAACAAAATCGGCATCTTATCTTGCTTTTGCATTGATTTTTTATATGTCCATAACGCCAGCATTTGTGGCATTGCATTACAGATTGAATGTAAGGACTAACAGCACACCTAACCGAATACATTGAGACGTATTCTGGCAGATAGTTACCCCTGAACACTATTTTTACCATTTGTGATTTTATATTTATTTTTTCTAAGTTTCTTTTTTTAATGCATTTGACCTCTAATATTTTGATATCCGATCTAATAACATCCATGATTTCTTGCTCATCCATGTCGGGTTCAACGTTAAAAATAATGCCGGTTCTGTATAATTTATGTCTTGGGATGTACGTACGTATGTTAAATTTTTCCAAAATTTTCTCTTTGATTAATTTATTAGCATAAAAGTAGTCTTTAAATACTAATTTAATTTTGTTTCTCCCGATCTTTGAGATATCTATGATATTTTTGCTTATGTTAAGCGATTGTTTGAATATCAATCTGCCTAAAGCTAGATTGTGAAATCTGCCAATGCTTTCGTTAGTTGATTCTGCAAAAACCGTATACGGTCCTTCATCATAGGGTTCATAATAATTAATTTCTTCGTTTATTTTATTATTTCTACTGTTATCTTTATTTGTCATATTACTTTCTTCATCCATCATTTCTATCCAACTTTTACTTTTTCCAGTGCTGCTGCAACCTGGGTTATCCTCCATATTTTCATTTAATGTTGTTACTTTGTCTTTTTTAGAATCCAATTTTATCAATTTCTTGATTAATTCTTCGGGTATATTAACCGTTTTTAAACTAGCTTTATTCTTGCTTCTTTTATTGTTTTTTCGCAACATAACTTTATTGTCATCACCATTCATATTATTTAAATTCACTCGATTTATCGATGTATTATTATCACTCCGCGAATTATTTTCCACATTGCTCGGTAAAACTGTTGTATCTAAAAATTCACTGTCACTTTCTTCCGAAAAATCACTTTCCATTACTTCATCATTGTTGATAACATTAATCGATTTGCCTATTTGGATGCCTGTTTCGACCTCCGTGCTATTGTATTCCTTATCTATCACTGCAGGTATTGATACCCCGCCGGGTTCGAACGGTTTATACTCCATTATAAACCATTACTTATGTAACACTTTTATTGTACTTACTAGTCGCTCCGATCCGTTCAGTTCGGTTGCTCGAGCTCGAATGTACGCTGGCTGTTGAAAAGCTTAATTTCGGTAAGATTTTTGCCTTTAGAATTTATACCCTAGTAGCAATGAATCTGACCTGAATATGATTTTTATGTAAGCTAATGAATTGTCCTGGCTGGTGGTTGATATATTGGGAGGTATGTTCTAGATCACCAGTACGACCAGGAGTTATAATGATAGGCTGGACCCGAGCGGTGAACAGTTGAATAGTTGTTGAAATATTATATTTGTGATGTGGACTCTCCAGAGTCCATTGGTAGTGTGAAAAGGCCTTTAGGACGAACAGCGATTTGATAGTAATTTGTAAACACACTTCTTTCTTCGAATGATACTTTATTATTCACTATTGTTACAATTAATATTTGTTGATAACCTTTTGGTTATCATATCAGCAAAGACTACATTTTACTGAATACTATGTCTGGCTCCAAGCTTGACTCCAAGCTTCTCTCCAGGTTTGACTGTGAGCTTACTGACTCCAGGTTTGACTGACTGTCTAACTTTTGTCTAACTCTTATATACTAAATTATTGTTTACAACCTATTTACAAAATCCAACAGTAAGCACTTCCGATGTCCGCATAACCTACATATAACTAGCAACGCGTTTTGTAATTATTAAACAAAATATTGATTCGAATTGTTATTACAGTTCAACCTCCCTCTTCAAAAGTTTTTCGTCCTCGGAAAACTATAAAAATTGAGAAAAAAATTAAAAAAAATGAGTTCCATCTCTTCTTCCTTCGGCCCTTAAAAACTTTTGTCCTCAAAAGTGTCATTACTGTTAGAATATGTTTACAAATAATGTGCTCTGAAAAAAAATCTAATAATAATTTTATTTTTTATCTCTACATGAATAAATCTTTAATAACATACATATAAAAAAATCAGCAGTTGAATGCAAATTAGATGGTCGCTGATTATGTAAAGGCATCACTGAAATTTAAATCTTATTCCGGTAAAACAAAATATGCTTCGAACAACTTACCATAAATGATGCAAAATATTTTTTTTCAAAACTGTTATATCAATAGAGCATAAAAATCATAATATGAAAAATGTCTTTAAAATCTGCAAAAAAATATTAATGGCGTAAAGAATCTTGCATTTGATAATTTAAATCATAAATAGTAATTAATGAAAATTCAAATTTACGTTGTATTGTTAATTCTTGATATATTCGAAATTTGCTGGGTAATCAAAATTGAACAAATGTTGCTTTGAAATATGAGAATTCGCTTATGTGTCAACCAAACAAAATGACTTGCGTTGTTATTACTGTGTTTACACCTGGCGAGTTTTCAGTTTCTTCCGGTATTTATAATTAAACAATTTTGGTGCTGTTCTGAATATAATAAAATCGGGAATGTTTCTCTTCTTTACATGTGTTGGCGACGATATCAATTTTCTGCTGCTTTGGCTTTGTAAATGTGCATATTTCTCCTTTGTGTTCAAATTCATATTCTTACGGTTGAACATATCTGTAATAGTGGCTATATTTTCATTTATTGACAATTTTTGTTGTGAAGGTAATTTTCTTATCATATTAACTTTATATTCCCTGGTTTCTTGATTATTTTCTTCTATAATTTCATCATTAATTTTTCTTCTTTTAATATTTCTTTTCTTTTTCTTTTTCTTCTTTATTTTAATGGGAATAGTTTTCATAAATTCTGGTCCTTCATCATTAAGTATTCTTATTTCTTCTTGTTTATCATTAATTTCTTTCATGTTGTAAACCTCATCTTGGGTTTGTTCCATATCTTGTGCCACATATATGTTCAGATCCTTTTCTTCTTCGTATGAATTTGTTCGTATGGTTTGTTCCATATCTTTTGCCACATATAGATCCTTTTCTTCTTCGTATGAATTTGCACGTGTGGTTTGTTCCATATCTTCGGCCACACATAGATCCTTTTCTTCTTCGTATGAATTTGCAGCGATTGTCGTCAACTCTTCTATTTTGGTGTTGTGAGTCAAACTTTCTTCTTTGTATTCTTCTTGTTCTTCGGATTCTTCGAATTCTTCGGATTCTTCCTTAGTTGTTATGAATGCCTTGTATGTATCATCATATGTTTTTGTATATTTCAGATCCTTATTACTTTCGTAGTCCATTCTATCGTCATTTCCACCATTGTAGATTCTAAGTTTGTCATCTCTTTTCCTATTTGTAAGTTTTCGACATTGGTTAATGTTGTGTCCCCTTTTCTTGCAGTATCTGCAAGTGACGAATGGGTTGTATTTTTTATCAGATCTGATGTTTAAATATTTTTCTTCCTTTGCAGCAATGTGCATAGCATCTTTCAAATTTTCCGGTTTGGCTGCTTTAACTATAATTTTCAAGTCCAATGGTAGGCCTTTAACAAAAACTGCCAAAGCCAAGTCACAATATGATGGATACGCTATTTCATTTTGTGTAAAATAGCATTCGTTGTTTATTAACGTAAGCAAACTCTCAAGTTTCTCTGCAAACTTCTCAATCGATTCCCCATTTTCTCTTGTTGTTGTTGCTAGCTCGTGATGTAACTCAGCGATGGACCTTCTATCTTTAAAACGTTTAATTAGAATAGGTTTGACATTATTCCATAACTGATAATCAGCCCGTCTAATGCAATCAAAAGCTGTTCCACTTAATTTACAAATAACAATTTTTGATATAAATTTGTATGTCTTAAAATCTACATCATCTAAAATTGAGTCTACAGTACTTAAAAATCTATAAAGGTCATCTGAATTGCCATTGAATTCGGGTATAGTGCTAATTGCTAATTGAATTCTAAATTTATTTATTTCTATACTATTATCTTTACCTTCTCTAGCTTCTTCAAAAATGGGTTCCATCTTGATATATGATTAATTTTGATTTGCTTACTTGAATCCGATGAGATAGTTATGTCCAAGTTAGTCGTAGTCTCGCGTTCGTTCTAAAGTTCTTCGGTAGGCGCCACCATCCCTTAGTTTGTGCTTCGAATGATCGTTCGGTTTGTCGAGTTGTGGCAGCTTTGAATTCGATGTCTCCGTCAGAAAATTCTTCAGCGCTACGAGGGAAAAAACCGCTAAGCCACCATGAATTGTCCTGGCTGGTGGTTGATATATTGGGAGGTATGTTCTAGATCACCAGTACGACCAGGAGTTATAATGATAGGCTGGACCCGAGCGGTGAACAGTTGAATAGTTGTTGAAATATTATATTTGTGATGTGGACTCTCCAGAGTCCATTGGTAGTGTGAAAAGGCCTTTAGGACGAACAGCGATTTGATAGTAATTTGTAAACACACTTCTTTCTTCGAATGATACTTTATTATTCACTATTGTTACAATTAATATTTGTTGATAACCTTTTGGTTATCATATCAGCAAAGACTACATTTTACTGAATACTATGTCTGGCTCCAAGCTTGACTCCAAGCTTCTCTCCAGGTTTGACTGTGAGCTTACTGACTCCAGGTTTGACTGACTGTCTAACTTTTGTCTAACTCTTATATACTAAATTATTGTTTACAACCTATTTACAAAATCCAACAGTAAGCACTTCCGATGGTCGCGTAACCTACATATAACTAGCAACGCGTTTTGTAATTATTAAACAAAATAATGATTCGAATTGTTATTACAGTTCACTAAATATAGTTTCCGGATATTGAGCCCATACGATTTTGTTAACATTCGGCCGTATTCCGCTCAGATTCGTAATGAGGGACAAATGCGGGAGTATGATATTTAGCTTATATGATTTGCTTAACATTTTTCCATATTACGTTCATATTCCGAATGTAAGGAGAATATGTAGAAATAATATTTATACCATATTGAAAAACTTATATAAACCATATTCAAAATTATTGATCCTATATTCTGAAATATTAAATATTATTTAATTAATATTGAACAAACACCATTAATAAAAAAAATTATGTATTCTGAATGAATATATACAATTTTTAAATAGTCAATATATTTTTTTTATCATTTTTATTACAATTTACATATCATTTTTCATGATTATAAGATATATAATATTTAAAATATATTTAGTATCTATAATATAACATTTTGTGCCATAATTAATTTTATTACAGTCTACATATTATTTTTAATGATTATGGGATATAAAATATTAAAAATATACTTAATATTTATGATATAACTTTTCGTGTCATAATAAATGTTTGCGTGTGTATAAGTACTAATCATTTGAGATATTAAGAGTTCACTTGTTTGTTCATTTGATTTTCCATGTAAGTGAGGTTATAACAAATTATTATTTCATATTATACACCATTGATACTATTATACACTACAATTTCACACACCAAGTTTTGTTTTTAATTTCACAAAACAATATTTTATCACCACATTAACTTTTATTAATTTTATCACAGTTTACACACTATTATTATTGTTTTTACTTAAAGATTTAACAAATTTCTCGAACAACGCTTCGAGAACTTTCTTCTGCAGTAACATGTGCAGTGAAGACGCATTTCTATGTGTGTATGTTTGTCGAATTTCGCACACTGATAATTAACGTGCGGTTCCATCAAATATTTACATTTAATACAATAAAAATATGAGTTAGTTAGCGTATATATATATTTATATATATATTATTTATTTATTTAATTATTTATTTATGCGGAAATAGATATCAGGCAGTACATCTTTTAAGACATTTTTCCAGCCTTTTTAATGACAGCCAGTTTTCACGTTCCTTCAAAAACGTAATCTATAAATCATTAGTGATATATATATATATATATATATATATATATATATATATATATCTTCATTGTTTATATATTATATACTACATAATAAGCGGCGACGTTTTTATGCTAGGCTAGTGAGTCAAAAATCAGGGTCGCAATCTCTGTCGAATATTTTACGATATGTAATAGTTTAAAAAATTAATAAATTTAATACTTTTGGTTAATAAATCGTTACCGAATATGTATACATAACTGATGTACACATAACGGTATATATTTGGCCATAACTGATCGCAGCTGGGCAGAATGAGAGCGCTGCACTTCTGTGAGTACTTGAAAGGGACAGAAAATATGCGTTGCAAGTCGGAGCTCGCAGCCCTTCGTGCACGCATACATGGACAAAAATATTGTATATAATAGGCAAAGGAGACTTGTGTGGATATAGGCGACCCAATATAAACATTCAAAAGATTATTATCGACAATATTTTGTCAAGCCCAAATTTATTTTTATATAATTATTTTCGATAATAATAATTTAAATATAACTGCAGCTAATATTGTATAATAATATTTGTATTATATTGTTACTGTTTTAATTTTTATCAATGGCAAAACATATTTTATAATATTGCATTTGAGCATAACTTTATATATATATATATATATATATATATATATATATATATATATATATATATATATATATAGAGCAATGCAAGAAAAAACATATTCCACATTCGTTCTTTATTAGCAAAATCTTAAATGATTTGTATGTGAATAATTCTATATTCTAAATCCTACAATATTTAGTAATTTCATACACAGCTTACATTTAGCAATATGAATTAACCATGTAAAACTCATATTCAGCGTTTCATATATCGCTCACATTCAGCAATATGGAAAAATCATATGTAAAACATATCATATATCGCTCATATTCATTCCACATTTAGCAATATGGAAAATTCATGTAAATCTAATATTTGCCGTCTCATATACCGCTCCCATTAATCGCACGTTGTGAACGTGGGCTCAACATAGCTACACGCGTAAATATTTAGCTTGCATTAAAAACATCTCCAGATGTATTTCTACTGGGGTAAATGCCAAATATAGAGGTTTAAACGGCAAACAAAATTAAATTAATTAAACAAAATTTTATTTGAATTTTAGTCCCTTCAGCAAAGAATTTGGACTCAAGTGTTTTGAACTAAAGTTTTGGACATTTAAATTACATAGGTAATTTTGTGCTTTGGTGGACAGTAAATTACAGATATAGTTTATTTCTGGGTTGGTTATTGAAGAAAGTTGCTTTTATGAAATGTTTACTGACAAATGTTATAGGTTTGGTAGTGCTTAATGATGTTTCTGATTATTATAGCAGTTATACCGTCAGTTGTTCCACGTGGATTAATGTTGTAACTGGTTGCATGACAGCGTGCCGTAAGGCAAATTGCTGGAACTTCCCGTACCGTGAATTAAATTTTTTAAAAAACCTTTAAATTTTTTTGAAAACATTAAAAAAAGTATTTTTGAGAATTTAAAATTTCTGAAATATTTTGACTTTTTTGATAAATTTGTTTTTTTTTTATTTCGAAATTTTTTTATATGTACTTTTAATTTTTCTGAGAATTTTGAACTTTTTTTAAAAGCAATCGTGCTGCGTTTTAGAGAAAAAATATCGAAGCGCGTAAGCACCATAGAAATGCCAACAAAATTCATACTTATTATTAAAATCTCTATACAACATATGATAATTTGATATGCATTTGTCGAATGATCATTTTTGACCGCCAAATGGCATTTTTTTACTTTTTTCACTCGAACTCTGAAACCGCTAGACCTGCCTTCGCAAAAATTATTATGCTATATATGAAAATGTTCATTTTCGATTTTTTTGCGACTACTATAACTTACCCTACGGGGAGTTAAAAATCAAATTTGCTTAATTTAAAAAAGTCTAAGTCAGTAAAGCATAACATATGATCAATAACATATGATCAATAACATATGATCAATAACATATGATCAATTTGATGATGTATTAAAAATAATTATAAAGCCGCTATTTATTACTTAAGTTTTGAAACTAAACTCATTAATATATTTATCGCAGCGAAATCCATTCTAAATTCATTTTGTTGCTCGATATATTAAGTTGAGCATAGGACGATCTGTTAATAGTATCACAAATAACAAATATATGTTACGTAGTAAAAAGATATCATTTAAAAATACAATAAAATCCAGTTAGTTCAAAAATATTTTTTTCAAATTACAATTGCGGGCTTTTAGTAAGATTTTTAACTCGATTATATGTTACAATCATCTTTTACCATGCTTTTATATTATATCTTATATTTTTTAATCTATATGTTTTTTCGAATTTGAGACTTCTATAAAACTCTGTTCAATTTTCTTTATAATTAACTTGAAAAAATTACTATTGCCTTGTTTGTTTTCTTTTCTTAGTTTTATGAAATTAAATTCGCCTTTGAAATTTTGTATTAAGCAATTTTCTCATTCATAACGTTTCACAAGAGATAAAAAACACATTGATTCACATAATTATTTTGATAAGTAGTTGTAATTTTATTTTAATTAAGAAAAAAGAAATTTTAATTGAGAAAATTTTAATTAAGATTTAAACCTATACTTTTCAAAAATCTGAGACAAATATTGATTTTGAAAAAACCCGGATCAAAAGATGGAAACCCGGAACTGTCCCGGATAAACCGACCATATATAGGGGGTCCATGACTATATATAGGGGGTCCATGACAAAACAAAAAATATCGCAAGGGGTCCACGGCGAAAACAAGTTTGGGAAACTATGGTCTAGACCAAGTGGATTTTTGATACCAACATGTAGTGATAGCGCCGTCATTTATAAAACGGGTAATATCTAAAAAAATAATGGAGTTGTTAAGTTGAGTCTCTGCAGTAGAACAAAGCTGTGTGTCGAATTTATTAAACGAATTCAGGAAATTGGTTATGTGATAAGTAGGAATGCAAGATAAATGTCGTCAACGTACAGTTTGTAAAAAAAAGTTACATACGACAAAGTATCAAAAGTAAAATACTCTAGGAACTGCATACAAAGTTCAACAAGTGGGGCACTCAGACTGTACGTTGATTGGTATATGATTTCTATTCATGCTACAGCAATGCTCACAATAATTGTTGAACTACTATACAAATGTGCATCGTGCTTAATTAAAACGATATTTAAAATTTTGCGGCATTATTAATTGTATTATGGTAATAACTAAATTATACACCAATCAAATTGAATTGTCACTAAAATATATAAAAATTCTGGTACAAAAGTGTAGTGTTCTCTAAACATCACACAAAAATTAAAAAAAAAAAATTATTTAATAATTTTCGAAAACTTTGTGGTTAGTTGAATCCCAAAATTATATTAATTTTATGCTGTCCTCATTTAGTTATGTTATGTGTAGTGTTAGAAGTATCGAGGCAAAAGATCGATATTGAGTACTTTAAAAAGTATCTAATCAAAATATCGATGTCAAAAAAATATCGTGGCGAAAGTATCGATAGTACTCAATATCCAATTTTGAGTACTTTTCATAAAAATCAAACATAAGTCCATGAAAGATCTAAAACTCATTAAATATCATATCACAATATTAGAATGAACTCTATTGCTTGTATCTGATGGGTTATCAGTATCATTTTCAATATTGTTAAATTTTAACTGTAATTTTTCAATACTAATTTCAAATTCTATAATGTTTCAAAAAAATACCAGTAATAATAGTTGAGTATTTTTGATTAAAACAATATAATAGTCTGATACTATATTCAAAAAGCAATACTTTTTAAGTATTTTTAAGTGCAATAATATTTTTAATATTTTTAAGTAAAATAATATTTTATAACTGTTGAATAATTTTAGCGAGCATGCAACTTTAAAAAGCCGTTACATGTTTACATAAAAGTGTAATATGACGGTCAAGATAATATTTCGATACTTGTAGAGAAACATCCCTTCGGAGCGATGGGATTTAAAGTTTAAATGGTTCCGAGAAACTCAAACCCATATGTTCGCATGTTGATATTCAAAAATTTCAATACATGAGTATTTTGCGTAAAAAAAGAATCGAAATATAATTATTTCAAATAATAATACTCATCTATTTTAATAAATTAGTATTTTGCGTGAAAAAGAATCGAAATATATTATTTCGAATAATAATACTCATTCATTTCGATATATTAGTATTTTGCGTAAAAAAGAATCGAAATATATAATTGCGAATACTAATACTCATTAATTTCAATATATTAATATTTTGCGTAAAAAAGAATCGAAATATATTATTGCGAATAATAATACTCATCCATTTCAATATATTAGTATTTTGCGTAAAAAAGAATCGAAATATATTATTGCGAATAATAATACTCATCCATTTCAATATATTAAAATTTTGCGTAAAAAAGAATCCTAAAATATTATTGCAAATAATAGTACTCATCCATTTCAATATATTAGTATTTTTCGTAAAAAAGAATCGGAATATATTATTGCGAATAATAATACTCATCCATTTCAATATATTAGTATTTTGCGTAAAAAAAAATTGTGTAACATTCTATATTTAATTAATATTAGTCATGTAACAATTATTATTTTAACAAATATTCGTAATATATTTACAAAATTCGCTGTACGTAAACATTTTTGTCAACAACCCCAGAATACGCGTGACGTCACCAAAGAGATAGTTTTACACATACAACGATGAGCGTAGGGTCCTACGTGGAAGCAAGATGCAGCATACGCACTAGCGTAGGTACGACAAGGACGGAAGACTCTACTACGAATACTCACGATACCGTTAGACCTCAGGAGTACAGATAGAAAGGGATGACGAACTTATGCAATCCGCGTCATCCGTGTAGGCAAGCGATAAAATTTCTTAAGTCTATGAGTCAGTCTAGGTTAAAGAAAGATAAAAGATAAATACTATGATACATGCAACTTCGCCCTGTGACTCAGCGAGGGTGTGAGAAAGATAATAATATGTACACACTCTACGTCATCGGAAGAGAATTTTGTCATAGCCAATTACCGATGACCTTAAGCGAGATGAGTTCATCATAGATCAATGACCATCTCATCCCCGAAGATTTTGGTGAGATAAACCGACGACGATCCCCGAAAGGACGCGAAGAAGCTTTCGGACGGACACGAAGGAAGACTCGGAACCACCACCCTCACCAAAAAAGCAACCCCACTACGAGAGTAGGAGTAGAAGGAATCATATAAAAAGCCAAGCAAAATCAGAAATATTGTCAAAAGTGTTTAGTTCGCCCGCGGCTAAAAGCTTTATGGTTAAGATATTTCTCACTGAAATTATTAGCTAGTTGTTTCTAAACTCCATCGGTGGAAGAACCAACCCTGACCAACTTTTGGGACTTCAGTCTAGTATTGAAGTTACAACGGTCCGGTGAAGCTGTTGTTAAAGAATTCTCACTGAGTTCTGTACGCAAGCAAGCGTACGGACGGATCTGACGGCAGGCAGTTTCTCTAGATGCACGGCCAGATTCAACGGATCGAGGAATTCCGAGAAGGTCGAGGAATTCACGACGATGATTGTCCTGTACAAGGCTATAGAGGGTATATCAGACGAGATGGCTCTGCGAGGTTTGCCACTACTGCTTCAAGACACAGCAGCTACGTGGTGGGAAGGCGTGAAAACGGAGGCAAGTACCTTTGACAACGCAATCCGTTTACTAAAATCTTCGTTTGCCACTAGTAAACCTCCACACAGCATCTTTATCGAATTTTTCGGCACACGCCAAGACAGAACTACAAGCACGGACTTATTCGTCCGTCAGAAGAGGGCTCTATTAGCCCAACTACCTTATGAGATGCCACTCAACACACAAATCGACATGCTCTACGGACTTTTACATATGAGAATCCGTGAGCGTGTTGCACGGACTACTGTGACGACGTTTGATGAGCTGCTACAGAAGGCACGCGTCATCGAGGCAATCCTTTTGGAAGCAGGAAAAGGAGACAGCAGTACCACGGAAAAGAAGAAGAGTTGCGCTTTCTGCGGCAACATCGGCCACACCATTAGCGAATGTCGGAAGAGGCAGAAAACCCTGCAGGTACCGAAGAAGGAGAAACCGGAAACCCGTGTCGAGCCACGAATTTCGTGCTACGGATGCGGTGAGGCAGGTGTCATACGAAGCAAGTGTCCAGTCTGCACTGCCAAACCAGTGCAACAGGCGACAGCGGCGGTTGAGTGCGGATTCTTCGCACTAACCACGGAGGAAATACAGAAGTGCAATTACTGCAAGAAGAGGGGGCATATCAAAGAGAATTGCAAAAAACGACTGGCCTGGATAGCCAAGAAGAATTGGACCACACCAGCTCCAGCTCCAGCTCCAGCTCCAACCCCAGTCCCAGCCGAACCTGTACAGCAAGTGCGAGAACTTCATCCCAGACCAGTGATCAGGACTCAGGTACAAGGCGTAGTAGGATACGCTTTTATAGATACTGGTGCAGAATCTTCGATATCGGGGCATACGCTATACCAACTGTTGAAATCCACGGGACACCGCTTCGAACAAATATTGATAAACTCGACGATGGCCGACGGAGAATCAAAGTTATCGCAAATCCTAAGAACTACGATAATTGTGCGTCTCGAAAATCAACCTATACCAACTCAATTCATTGTGATACCAGGAGCAATAAACGGTCGTACTCTATTGGGTATAGACTTTTTGCAGAAAGCCGGCTTGGTGCTGGATGTGAAGAATCGCACGTGGAATTTTGAAGACCACCCATAAAAATATCACATTGCACCACGGCAAGAAGTTACAAAGGCGATGCAAGCCCAGAAAACCATAGTTGTCAACGAAGCTACAATTACGGCCACCCTTCACATAGAAGAAGAAATGGAAACAAATGATACGGACGACCAACTAATGCTGGACTCATTATTTGATGCCTGCTTTAGAGCAGCTGCACCACCGGAAGAGAATGACGATCGGCATACACTGGACTCGCTATTTGATGCATGCTTCCGTACAGCTGAATCCGTACCTACGATACACATAGCTTCATTGGAATTACGCGAACATGAAGCCCACCCGGTTCCAGAGGAGGAACGATATCAGGTTAGGCAGTTACTCTCCCAAAACGCAGACCTTTTCAAGGAAGCCGACGGTCCCTGCAACCACGCAGAACACTATATATTTACAGGAGATCACGCGCCTATCTTAGTCCCGCCGTAACGACTGTCGCCAACCAAGCGCGCGGCACTGAAAACCGAGCTTGAAGAAATTATCAGGCAAGATGTCATTGAAGAATGCGACTCACCATGGGCAGCTGCAGTAGTAATGGTTCCGAAAAAGGATGGAGGTACAAGGGTGTGTATCGATTATCGCAAATTAAACGCGATCACATCAGCTGATAGCTACCGGCTGCCGAGGATAGACATTCTCCTACACCTGACGAGTAAGGCAAGGGTTATGTCAACCATAGACCTCAAATCAGGATACTGGCAAGTCGCTGTGAGACCAGAAAATCGCGATAAGACGGCGTTCGTAACCCCTTTCGGACTATACAGATTCAAGCGAATGCCTTTTGGTCTAAAAAACGCACCAGCCACGTTTCAACGTCTCATGGACCGACTCCGATCAAGTTTACCCGACGTACCAATCCTAAGTTACCTAGACGACCTCATCGTTCTTTCAGAGAATTGGAATCAGCACCTAATCCACTTAAAACGCTTGTTCTCCAGGATCCGAGCACTAAACCTGCGGATGAACCGAGACAAGTGCAGATTCTTCTGCACAAAAGTGAAATATCTGCGACATGTCGTGACACTTGAAGGAATTCACACCGATCCCGAGGAGGTTGCTGCCATCGTAGACATGAAACCACCCAGGAACGTGAAGGAGTTGTTAACATTCTTGCAAACTTGTTCCTGGTACAGGCGCTTTGTTCCGGATTTCGCAAAATTGTCACAACCCCTAAGTAAACCGACGAAAAAAAACTACGACTAGATATGGACCAAGAAAACGCCTTTCAGTGTCTCAAAACAGCGCTAATGACAAGTTCAATCCTAAGGCAATCCGATGAAATGAAGCCGTATATTCTACGCACCGACGCCAGCAGTTACGATCAAGGGGGAGTGTTATTACAAGGAGAAGGCGCCGACGAAAGACCAGTCGAATACGCTAGTCGACTGCTAACCCCGGCTGAAAGAAACTACAGCACCACGGAACGCAAAGCACTGGCGGTAGTATGGGCCGTCAACAAGTTTTACGGCTACATCGAAGGAGCGAAGATAACCATAGCTACAGATCCTCTGAAGTGGTTGATGACATTACAATCGCCCAGTGGACGACTGGCGCGATGTGCACTACTATTGCAGCAATACGATCTCCAGATTGATTATACGCCAGGTAGAATCAACGTAGTAGCAGACGCGTTATCACGACCCAATATCGACGGTGGGACAGATGGACGACGCAACAGAAGATCGACAAGACTACCAGAGAGAGAGAGATGGACAGAACAAGGGTATGTTATGTACCAAGGGGTTCTATACCAATATTATCCGGACTCTGACGCAGAAGAGCCACAGCTGGTAGTCCCATCACACTAAGTCAAGGATATCCTACGCAAATATCATGATGCCTCCACCGCAGGACACACAGGCATCGAACGCACCATAGGACGAATCTGCCAACTATATTATTGGTCCAGTATGCGGCGAGATATTATAGCACATTTGAAAGATTGAGTGGAGTGCCAGCGGTACAAAGCAACGAATTAGAAGCCAGCAGGACTAATACAAACGCCACCACTACAGCAAAGATTTGAGGTGATAGCTATGAATCTGTTTGGACCCTTACCGGCATCAGAAATTGATTTAAAATGGATCTTTATTGTTGAGGACCCGACGACCAGATGGGTGAAACTCTTCGCGCTCAAAAACGCCACAGCCCAGGAGTGTGCGAAGACTCTCATAGACGAGGTATTCCTACGCTTCGGATTTCCAAGGAGGCTCATCAGCGATAATGGTTTCCAGTTTGTCAGCGCCGTCATGCAGCATACTACGTACTGTCTTGGAATTAAACAACATCTCATCCCAGTATACCACCCACAGGCAAATCCAGTGGAGAGACGCAATCGAGATCTCAAGCCGCAATTAGCTATTCTGGTAGGCGAAAAACACACCACCTGGCCTGAGAAATTACCTGCAATAAGGTTTGCTATGAACTTGGCCAAATGAAAGAGCACTGGCTACAGCCCAGCTTACCGCAACCTTGCACGTGAACTCAAGACAACGGATGATGTCTACAGGGACCTCAGGGCGATTATCGAAAAAGAAAATCCTATACCGGATATTACCCCCCATCTGCTTGGAATGACCAAAACCTTCAAACAAGTAAGAGAAACGCAAGAGAAACAACAGGACAATCGAAAAAAGTACGCAGACAAGCTACGACGACCGGGTCGAGCATACAACCCAGGAGACAGAGTATGGGTAGCCACGCCTACCCTGAGTAATGCTTAAAGAGGGTTTACGTCAAAATTCGCTCCACGACGCGACGGGCCATATGTCATACTACAGCAGAGAGGCCCGACAAGCGAAGTAGGACGCGCAGATAACACGGATGAAATCATAGGAACATTCCACGTATCTGCCTTATCACCTTTCGTAGGAGATGAAGATACTACACACGTGATACCGATCAGAAAGCGTGGTCGGCCAAGAAGAGAACCACGTTCCAATAGAATGTTTCTATGTATGGACTCTCCGCCGAGACGACTGTAGATCTATAGGGGGAGTCTGTAACATTCTACATTTAATTAATATTAGTCATATAACAATTATCATTTTAACAAACTAACGTAATATATTTACAAAATTTGCTGTACGTGAATATTTTTGTCAACAACGCACCAGAATACGCGTGACGTCACCAAAGAGAAAGTTTTACACATACAACGATGAGCGTAGGGTCCTACGCGGAGGCAAGATGCAGCATACGCACTAGCATAGGTACGACAAGGACGGAAAATTCTACTACGAATACTCACGATACCGTTAGACCTCAGGCGTACGGACAGAAAGGGATGACGAACTTATGCAATCCGCGTCATCCGTGTAAGCAAGCGATAAAATGTCTTAAGCCTATGAGTCAGTCTAAGTTAAAGAAAGATAAAAGATAAATACTATGATACATCCAACTTTGCCCTGTGACTCAGCGTGGGTGTGAAAAAGATAATAATATGTACACACTCTACGTCATCGGAGGAGAAATTTGTCATAGCCAATTACCGATGACCTCAAGCGAGATGAGTTCATCATAGACCAATGACCATCTCATCCCCGAAGATTTTGGCGAGATGAACCGACGACGAACCCCGAAACGACGCAAAGGAGCCTTCGGACGGACACGAAGGAAGACTCGGAACCACCACCCTCGCCAAAAAATCAACCCCACTACAAGAGTAGGAGTAGAAGGAATCATATAAAAAGCCTAGCAAAATCAGAAATATTATCAATAGTGTTTAGTTCGCCCGCGGCTATAAGCTTTATGGTTAAGATATTTCTCACTGAAATTATTAGCTAGTTGTTTCTAAACTCCATCGGTGGAAGAACCAACCCTGACCAACACTTGGGACTTCAGTCTAGTATTGAAGTTACAACGGTCCGGTAAAGCTGTTGTTAAAGAATTCTCACTGAGTTCTTAGCAACCTGACGCCCGAATCATCTTTGCTTTCACTGAGCCGAATTGATTCACCATCCAACGCGCTGTTTCTAAGTTTAATTAAGTGTCTGTATTATTTTATCGCATTTCTGTGAACCCACAAACAATATTTAATAAAGTTAATAGTTTTATAATTGTGTGTTTCTCATTTTAATAATAAAACTGTTACAATTGAAATATATTATTTCGAATAATAATACTTATCCATTTCAATATATTAGTATTTTGCGTAAAAAAGAATCGGAGTATATTATTGCGAATAATAATACTCATCCATTTCAATATATTAAAATTTTACGTAAAAAAGAATCGAAATATATTATTGCGAATAATAATACTCATCCATTTCAATATATTAGTATTTTGCGTAAAAAAGAATCGGAATATATTATTGCGAATAATAATACTCATCCATTTCAATATATTAGTATTTTGCGTAAAAAAGAATCGAAATATATTATTTCAAATAATAATACTTATCCATTTTAATATATTAGTATTTTGCGTAAAAAGAGTCGGAATATATTATTGCGAATAATAATGCTCATCCATTTCAATATATTGATATTTTGCGTAAAAAAGAATCGAAAAAAATTATTTCGAATAATAATACTCATTCATTTTAATATATTAGTATTTTGCGTAAAAAAGAATCGAAATATATTATTGCGAATAATAATACTCATCCATTTCAATATATTAGTAATTTTTGTAAAAAAGAAACGGAATATATTATTACGAATAATAATACCCATCCATTTCAATATATTAATATTTTGCGTAAAAAAGAATTGAAATATATTATTTCGAAAAATAATACTTATTCAATTCAGTATGTTAGTATTTTGCGTAAAAAAGAATCGGATTATATTATTGCGAATAATAATACTCATTCATTTCAATATATTAGTATTTTGCGTAAAAAAGAATCGAAATATATATTTCGAATAATAATACTTATCCATTTTAATATATTAGTATTTTGCGTAAAAAAGAATCGGAATATAATATTGCGAATAATAATACTCATCCATTTCAATATATTAGTATTTTGCGTAAAAAAGAATCGAAATATATTATTGCGAATAATAATACTCATCCATTTCAATTTATTAATATTTTGCGTAAAAAAGAATCGAAATATATTATTTCCAATAATAATAATACTCATCCATTTCAATATATTAGTATTTTGCGTAAAAAAGAATCGAAATATAATAAACGCAAAATACTAATATATTGAAATTGATGAATATTATTATTTGAAATAATTATATTTTTTGATTCTTTTTTACGTAAAATACTAATATATTGAAATTGGTGAGTACTTATACTTATATATTGGTGAGTGATACTATATATTGAAATAATCATACTTCGATTGTTGAATATGTTTTTATAAAACATTTAAGGTACTTTAAAAAGCCATTTCATTTTACATAGGAGTCATAAATAAACATCTTCATTTATTAGTGTAGTCATATTCATTTTGGGTTTTTGAGCTTTAAATTCTGAGACTAATGACCCTTCGGGATCATTTTTTGACACTTCTTTGAACAATTATGACCATAGAGAGACTATTGCTTTGCATTTGGCAATGAGTAGTGTTAATAGTTGGTCGATGAGTGGTTATTATAGATTACGCTGTCGATTCTTTTTGAGTACTATCGAAAAAAAAGAATCGATATTGGCAAATAGATCGAGCTAAAAAATCGATAGCAAAAGTACTCACTATCGACCGCAAAGTATCGATATTTACTCAGTACTCGATATTTCGTTCTAACACTAGTTATGTGCGGCTTTTCCACGACATTTCAAATATCGTTTTAATTAAGGATGATGCACAATTGTACAGTAGTTCAACAATTATTGTGAGTATTTATAGGTAGAGATACTCAATTCAATATATTCTTATATATTATATATTATATTTATTTAAGAAAATCTTTAAGATATTATTTAATATATTTATGACTAACTTAGTATACTTACATTTCTATACATTGTTGTAGCATGAATAGAAATCATATACCAATATACTATTATTATGTATATTTTTTATCAATCTATTTTATATTAATTTAGTGATAATTGTATAAAATATCAATCACATAATATTCTTGTGCAATATATAAATTATATATATATATATATATATATATATATATATGAATATATAATTATTCAAAAGATAAATGTATATACCTTGTGTTTTATTAAAAATGTATTTCAAAGAAATATTCCAAATGCAGAATTTATCAAGTCGCGCGGCGAGTAGTTGCAAATGAGAGGCGGCTTACACGGGTGTCATATGAGCGCGAGCGTGTACTTTCCTAGGTTTTTTCTATTTTTCAATGTGTTTTACCACATGAAATAAAACAAAATTTAAGACAGTAAAAAAAATTGAATAGCCTTTCTAATGATACTAATTAACAATTAGTCCAAACAACCGCACTAACAAAAAATTCAAAAGAAAAACTTATTTTTACATTTACTTGCAATAAAAAATAATTATTAAACAATATTTGTTATTAATCATATAGTACACACCGATGTGAATAGGATTCCGTTATTTCCGTTATAGGGGCCACTTTCACATATTTTCAGTGATATCTCGGCCAAATGATGAGCTACGAATTTGAAATTTGGTATATCGGATTGTCTCGAAAATATCTATAAAATGCCGTCAAGATTATTTAAATACCAGTGTGGGGCCAATTCTGTATGGAAACACGCCCATACCGTTTATAAATTACCGGTATTTTTATTATCTTAAATAAACGTAAACAAAATTGAAAGTTACTAGTACAAATATAAAAAAATGTATATACAACTACAACTATATTCAACTAAACAATAAAAATAATAAAATGAATCAATAAGTTTAATTTTTTAAACAATAATTTAACAAAATTATATCCAATTTAATTAATTCATTATCACTATCGAGTATATTGAGTACTTTTCACCAAAAACAAACGTATGAGTAAGAAAGACCAAAAACTCATAAAAGATCATATTACATTATTATAATAAACTGTATTGTCTGTATCCGATGTGTTAAATTAGCATAATCTCCAATATTTAAAAAAATAATTTTCTACACTAATTTAAGATCGGATACTTTGTCAAGATAAATAATAAGTTACTATAATTGTTGAATATTGTTATTTAAAACAATGTGATGCTTCTATAGTATTTTCAAACTTCGAAACGTTTTTAAAAAATAATATTTTAAAATTGAAATAAGATGCAAAAATATTCAGTAATTATCATAATTATTATGTATAAAGTTAGAAAAAAATAAAGATTACGCAGATGTAATCTGTATGATATAAAATATTTTGGCGCAAATATCACTTGAAAAATCCTTACATTTTTACATAAGATAAAAGAAACATCATTATCTATCAGTCCAATTCTATTTATTGTATCACGATATGAAGCCCTTAGTAAAGCAATAAATATTCAGTTTAATGACAAGTTGAGATAATATTTGACAATTGTTTATCCTATAAAATCACTTGAAGATATAGCTGTTTATGCGATTATGGAATTTGAAGAAAAATTTGTTCCGAGAAATTTAAACTTTAGTGTATTATGTATCAAATAACGCTTATGTAAAAATACCGAAAATACCGGTATTTTTGGGGTATATACTTGTGAAAATACCGCCGAAGAATCGGGCGATTTACCGGTAATTCGGTATACCGGTATAACAAAGATTTCCCCATGGAAGGGTGGTAAGGACGAAGGTGGGAAATTTCACAAGTGGAGGATGTAGCATAACCTGTGGAGTTCCACAAGGTTCTTTATTAGGACTTTTTTATATCTATTATACACCAATAACCTTAAAGACGCAAAATTAAAGGAAAGATACATATTATATGCAGACGATTCTGCCATAGTATATGCAAATAAGGATGAAAAAAGACTCGAAGATACTATAAACACGGACATGAAAATATACACCGTGTGGCTAACTGAAAATAAACTAACAATTAACATCGATAAAACAAAGTACATATATTTCAAACATAAAAAAATACCGAGAACACTAAACTAAATAATAAAGTAAATAATAGAGAAATAGAGGAAGTGGAAAGCATAAAATACTTAGGACTGATATTAAATGAAAAACTGACATGGACAGAACATATAAACAAAATAAAAAGAAAGATAGGAACATTAACAGGGGCATTGAAAATGATCCACTCTTTGGGCAAAAAAAATAAAATACTATTTCTTAAAACGCAAATAATACCTATAATTTTATATGGAATAACAACATGGAGCCAAACAACTGAAGCTAACCTAAATGACATACAGAGAATAATGAATAAAACCATAAAAATAGCATATAATTTTCCACATCTAACACCTACCAAATACTTACAGAGAGAAACAAATAATCATTCACTAAATAACATAATGAAAATAGAGAAATGCAAACTAATACACAAAATGAAATTTAACCGAATTAAAACAAGTGCAACAACAGACATAAATCAAGATATACATGAACACTACACTAGACAACACAACAATTTTCACATTGAACACAATAAAAAGAAGAATTTGAGAGAAAATGTCATATGGAGTGCTAGCAAAATATATAATAAATTGCCAAACGATATTGAGATGATAAATGATGACGATAAATTTAAAAGAAAAATAAAGAAATACTATAAGGAAATTGAAGACAAAGAAGACTGAAGAGTTATGTATAAAGATATTTTAATTATATATAGATATTATATTAATGAAATAGTCAAATGAAATGTATATATTATATGAAAACTGTTTTTCATAATCGCTCATACCAGGCACCTCTGCCTGACTGAGATATGAAAATAATGTATATACATAAATAAATAAAAAAAAAACTGATTTATTTTCGAACTGATTTTTTGAAAAAAAAATTTTGAAAACAAAAATATTTTGAAACAATTTTTTTTCCAAAATCAATTATTTTGTTAGAACAAGCAGAAATATCTTTGAATCATTTAAATCGGACGCTTAGTTCTCTCAAAAACTGCAATTTTTTTAACATTTAGCTCTGTATCTTCGAAATGGCTGGGCCTACCTTTGCCAAAAACTAATAACCATTTATTCCAATCATTACTAATTGAATCCTTTTTAGATCATTCAAATCGGATACTCCGTTCTCTCAATATCTCGATTTATATTTTCGGCACTCTTTGCTCTTCATCTCCGTAACTGCTGGACCTGCCTTCGGCAAAAACTAATCAGCACATTTCCCTATCAATAGGAATCGAATGTTTTTTGAACCATTCAAATCGGTTGATCCGTGCGCCCGAAAACGTGACCGAAAAATTGTTTCCTTACATACATACACACATCCATTATATCTGAGGAATAAAAAACTTTTCAAAAACCTTCAAAACGTCGAGAAATGTAAAAATTTTCAATTTCGATTTTTGGACGATTACAATAACGTACCCTGCAAGACGTTAATAATAATTCTATGGTATCAGAATGTTCACAATTGTAAATTTTTAACAACGCATGTAACATGCATAATAATTATTAAGATATCATAATTATGTACTGACTGTTCTGAGTCTAAAATAAAAATGTTTTTGATCTTTTTTTAAACTTAACACACACACACACACACACACACATATATATATATATATATATATATATATATATATATATATATATATATAATAAAATTGTTTCATTGGGCATCCATCCAGTAATTAAAAAACAGTTTTAATGAAAAATGTTTTTATTTAAAGAACATACGTTTCGGGTCTTGATTTGACCCATCTTCAGTGCATACAAATAAACTTCGAAAAACAACACAAAAACACAAAATTGCACGAAAAAATAAATAAATATGAAATAAAAAATTGATGAAACGTCGAGTTATGAAAAATTTTAAAAAATTGTAAAATTAAAATAAATAATATATTTTATTATAAAAAAGCTTATTCCAAACGAACATGTTGTTAGTTTGGAAATTGTATTACAAGTACAATACAATTTCCAAACTAACAACATGTTGTTTTCCAAAGTTTATTTGTATGCACTGAAGATGGGTCAAATCAAGACCCGAAACGTATGTTCTTTAAATAAAAACATTTTTCATTAAAACTGTTTTTTAATTACTGGATGGATGCCCAATGAAACAATTTTATTATATTATTTCACCATCTGAAGAAAAACCTCTCGCTTATATATATATATATATATATATATATATATATATATATATATATATATATATATATATATATATATATATATATATATATATATATAAACATAATAGATGCGTGTGTATGTGCGTGCATAATTAGTTAAGTTCAAATATGTTATGTACATTTTATGACGTCAATTTAATTAATAAAACTGTCAAATATGTCAGAACTTTCAATTTTTTGTTAATTTTGATTTTTAGTATTTATTCTATTTGTGGCGGTTTGCTGGTATTGTGAT
Source organism: Ctenocephalides felis (assembly GCF_003426905.1). Taxonomy (NCBI): domain Eukaryota; kingdom Metazoa; phylum Arthropoda; class Insecta; order Siphonaptera; family Pulicidae; genus Ctenocephalides; species Ctenocephalides felis. Next base: position 56,685,125 of record NW_020537646.1, on the reverse strand, counting down.
CTAGATTTGATTATGGAAATATGAGAAAAGAAATTGAATTAGTTCAATAAATCATTTAGAAACTTCAATATTGTGCGCTGTAAAGTAGTAAGTATGTCATAATAAATTAGTTTATATAAAACTAGGCACAATTATATATATATATATATATATATATATATATATATATATATATATATATATATATATATATAATTTTTTTCTAGTATCATTTTATTATTCAGAAATTTTATTTATATTATTTATTAATTTTATTTTTATTATTATTTGCTTTTATTTTATATTAAATCATCATACTACGGATATTATTTTCATATAAATTCTATCCTTTGCACTCTTATTTATTTAAATTTATCTTATTATTTATCAATATTGCTGGATGTTAATTATTTAACAGTTGTAATAAATCTTGTAATTAAATATATATATATATATATATATATATATATATATATATATATATATATATATATATATATATATATATATATATATATGTATATATATTATATGAATATATGTTTATATTTCTTTGTCTAACCTTTATAAATGATTATAATTCCAGAAGTTATTAAGTTCATCCCATTGTACTTGTGGTTCAAAATGCGTTTATTAAAACTCTGGTTCCATTAATGTGGTCACACTTATCACAAATCATCCCATAATTTCTAGATTTTGCCTCTGTTACAATAAAATATTAAAACTATTTCAATAGGTGCCGCTGTAAGTAACATGCAAACTAAATTACAATCAGACGAATTCTTACAACGGAGTATGCTTGTGATTCCCCTTCCACAATCATTGGCGACAGTATCAAACTGTAATTATCTCAAGTTATTAGAAACGCATTTATAAAACATTGTGTGTCTGTCAGATAAATGAAGAATTATAGTTAATTTCCATTTTTTTTTTACTACAGGCAAAATCTTGTGACTGCAAATTATTATTCGAAAACAAATATAAAGTTAATTCATATTTAACACATTTAAGCACCAGATTCCAATCATGCAAGACATATAAAATATAGAGTTACACAAAATAAATTGTTACAATGGTTATTTAAAACAGATTCTCAAATCTACTGAACACTCATATGAAATTTTGTAAAAATTAGCTCAGCCGTTTCGGAGAAGTATGAAAAGGAACTTTGTGACACTCAAATTTTATATATAAGATATGTATATATCATATATATGATGATAGTTTTGTATATATATATATATATATATATATATATATATATATATATATATGTTAATAAAACTATAAATCACCATCCAAAAAAATATCATATATTTATATATATATACTAAATACCCACTATACTATACTAAGTACCCACATCTGCATTTTTTTCATATAATATTTACACCGTTCAGTTAAAAATAATAATTATTGTTTTTCGAATTACTATTTACACAAATATGAGTGATGTTAAATGTAGATCTGCTTCAAATAAAATTATAATTCTCAATTCTCACTTTAATTATCTCTTTAACAAATATTAAAATATGTTCAACAAAATTGTATATTAAAATTTATACATTGCAATTAATAGAACAAATTTATTTCCAATAGCTCAATTTATTTTAATGCCAAGGGTTATCCAATAATATTAGTCATACCTGTAGATGTGGCTGTGTAAATGAATGATTTTTTGATCACTCACGACTAAAACATTAATTTTCCAAATTTATCTCACAAAAAATCATCTGCCTTTGTGATTTATAGCACAAGATATACATATTGGAAATTGATGTCTTTTAAAAGGTATAACATATTCAGAAAGAATTCGCGGTATAGGTACAATATCACCTTGAATTTTTCTACCCTAAAATAATTGCTTCAAAAATGTTGCCTATAATTTTTATAATTTCGTACCATATTTTAACTGGCTTTTAATAATTTTAATATCTAAATTACATTTTTCTCACAAATTCAATTCAATATACATAGTTCAATATTTGAAGAAAATTAATTTGTTAAATCCTGTTCATATATGCTCTATACAACCTACGATAAACAAAATTATTACAGTAAATGGAGAGGAAAAAAGCGTGTGCTCTGCGTATTTTTTTACTATGCTCCAATTTGCTTGATATTTTGGAAATAGGCTAATCTTAATTTCTCAGAAGTGAAAACAACTTGCACTCCTTCACCATTCCCGGCATTAATTGGATTATAACTCTTTTAATTCTGATTTCATGAGAAGTTCTAATATACTATTTTAAAGGAAATTAAATGACCTACAACTTTCTCTATCATAAATTTAACCATAACTTCTCTTATTTTGAAACGGCGAAAGGTTAAAGGGCTTGAAAGATACTCTGGTTTACAGCCGCGCACTCTTTAAACAGTTATAACTCTATCAATATTTGTGTAACAAAAAAATAATAAAAAGCAATAATTAAAAAACCCTTGAATTTCAGAGATATAATAACAAAAAAATGTTTGTATTTTAATGGATTTTTTTCATGAAATCATGAGTTTTTTGAAAATCGTTTGTACTAAAGTTATGGTATTTTCTAGAATCCATCAAGACTTCTTAAACCAAGTTAATTCTAGATGGAATACGATTATTTTTAATTTTGGTGGAAATGGCACTTATAAACTATTTCATTCAAATAAAAAAAAACATTGTATACGTCTTTTATTTGCATGATAGCTCACGCATTTTGCATGCAGAAATACTCATTATAAAGCTTATTTTGAGGACTATAAAACCCCATTTTCATATCTAGCTTAATATTGTTCCTAGAATACTAGAAAACAGTGATTTATCAAGATATTAATTAGGATATTAATTTATATAATTTTGGTTATTTCATTATTTTTGTTAAAATGTATATTTCTGAAAATATTAGCAAACAACGCTTTTGATTTTTCTTTAATGTTTAGTTAAAAAATAATCATCTGTCAAATTAAATTTTAATATAGGGTATGTAATTACATTGAACTGACATTTCACAACCGTGAGACGCATGCGCAGAAATGCATCACCTGTCAGACGCATTTTGACTCTATTTTATTATATTATTTTAATTTTTTGCACATCTCAGCTGCTTTTTGGCAATAACAATGTATTCATTACATTTTTCTCATTCATAATCAAAAATATATTATATTTTAATATTGTAATATTAATGACAGTCTTAACTTGTTTTTAATGTCAAACAATGCTTCAAATATTTTCAAGGTCAAACAATGATAAGTGTTTTTTTATAATTTTTTCCATTTATTTCTACAATCTAACTATATTTTTATGAATCCCAAACAAACTTCAGGAAAATTCATGAAAATCTGAATTATAGTTTAGGAGGATTAACCATTCATACATAGTTACAGAAGAATTTTATATATAAGATATATATTTTGAAATATGTGAGTTTGGTGTTGATATATATTTTGATGAGTTATTTAGAATCGGGCAGTAACACCAAGTAAAAAAACTAAAGTAGTTTTGAAATACTTTATTTATCCATACGTTTTGGTCTTTATCGAGACCGTCATTCAGTGAAAAAACTAAAAGATTTTATATGATGTAGGAGGAAAATAATATAAAGTTATAGAACTTATATATAAATACTTACAGAAACTAATTATACAAAAATACATTACACTATTACACTGTGATAAACCAAGCTATAAATAACTGGAACATTTAAACTAATTATTTTTTTACTATTTTTGGTTACATTCTAGTGTGTACAGATTGTTTAACGTCTAAATACTGAATGAATTGTATTTACAAATTTTGCGAAAGTTTAAAAAGACTGGTAAACATATGTTTTTAGTAAAATAATAAAATAATAAAAAATACACGCTTCATTCAGTTTTTGTGGTGTTTTGAAATGGTCAAGGATTATTTTATAGTCATTGCAAAGCGAATTGTTGTCCAATCTTTTATTTATGGCCGACTCATTGTATAAAGAAATTAGACATCCTTCGCTAAATCTTCTTTTAAATAAATTATTTTCAAAATGTAGGATCGTGGGATTGGAAAAATCAATGTTATGTTTGAGCTGATTAATGTGATCCGTTAAATGTGTTTTATTCTGGTTCTTATTTTTGGAGTTATTTTTGTGTTGTTTTGACTGGTTTCACCTATATAGACGCAATTACAATCTAGGCAATTAAGCTTATAGACTAGATTACTTAGGATTCTTGGGTTAAATTTCGATTTTAATTTTGTAAAAAGAGTTGAAAAAGTATTTTCGGAAGTACAAACTACTCTAATATTTTTTTTACTGAAAAGTTTTCTCCACGGGTAATGTAATTCTTTAATGAAAGGTAAACTTATAGTTCCAAAGTAGTTTTCAAGGTTTGGATTTTCAATTGAATTATTGTGACGGTTTTGAAGATATAGGATTTTTTTTTGTTATGGATTGGATGAGGTGTTGTGGGTAGGAGTTTTTGGTTAGGATTTGTGCAATGAGAGAAAGATTTTTTCTTGAAAATTTATTGTGTGATAATAATAATGCGTGGTCTATTAAGTTTATGATTGTGCCCATTTTGATAGAGAAGAGGTTGTAAGAATGGTAATTAAGATACCGGCCTGAGTATGTTGGTTTGTGATACCAATCAGTTATTATATTATTATTTTCGCGAAAGAGTTGAACATCTAAGAAACTGATATATTCATTATTTTGTAATTAAGAAGTGAATTGTAGGTGTTGATTGTAGGCATTAAAAGAATTTACAAGAGTTGTTGTGTCACTGTTTGGGATGCATGTTATTATGTCATCAGCATATCGGTAGTAAAAAATTTGTTTATTTTAGGAATTTAAAATTGTGGATTCTATGTGTTGAAGGGCTATGTCAGCTAAAGATGGGGAGGCTGGAGATCTCATTGGTGTACCAAATGTTTGGATATAGAATTTACTATTGAACTCAAAATATGTGTTGAAAATTAAAATTTTTATTGTTTCTCGAAACCAGTGTAGGGAAATTGTGGTATGGAAGGATATATCATGCCATTTTTTAGTTATGGCTTCAAGAATAAGGTCTAATAAAACGTTTGTAAATAATGATTCTACGTCTAAACTGATTGAAACGTTATCATTCGGAACTGTAATTTGTTTAAGTTTTTTGACAAACTCTAAAGAATTTTTTATGTTTGGTGACAGGAGTTATGGAATTGTTTATATATTTTGATAATTTGTAATGTGGTGAGTTAATGTCTGATACAATTCAAAACTTTATCTAGGTAATTTGGGTTACATTTCGATTTTAATTTTGTAAAAAAAAGTTGAAAAACTGTTTTTGGAAGTACAAACTACTCTAATATTATTTTTACTGAAAAGTTTTCTTCACGGGTAATGTAATTCTTCAATGAAAGGTAAACTTATAGTATCAACACCAAACTCACATAATTCAAAATATAATTCCTGGGCAAGGACATTTACTAAAATTATTCTGTACAATTCTGATCATAGATTCACAGTACCATTACAACCACAAGAAACAAGTTTCAAAGAAGCAACATAAGAAATTTCAAGATAAACAAGATAATAACGCAACCGATAATCTATTTTACAAAATCATACAAAAACACTACGATTTTTAAACTATGTCACAATTCAAAGCTATCTCCAAACTTAATTCCAAATTAACTATCAATAATAAACATATTTTCTTACTAAGATGTCGTAAAGAGAAAATTATTCCAACTTTTTATCAAATTAAACTTAATAAATTTGAACATCTCAATTATTATCATAAGTTAACTAGTTTTAGTTTAAGACTCATGTCTCTCTCAATAGAAAATTGTATTAAAATTGATCTTAGTTTGAAAACAATAGTCGAGCGATTAACGAATTGGTTGTCAAAAGTAGTTGAAATCGAAATTCTAAATAACTTCTTTTATTTTTAAAACCTCAGAAATAATAAACTTTCATCAAAACTTAAAAATTCTTATAAAAACAAATATGAAAAATTATATCAACGAAAATCACATTAGACGATAGCACCATAAATAAATGGTCAAAGAATTTTTCAAACATTGACCCTGAAAGGTTACGCTATATTTTTGCTCTAGGCCCGAATTTTGCGGTTCCTATCAATTCTCACAAATTCAATTTCATTAAAATTATCAGTAACTTAAAAAATTGTTTACAACAAATTAAAGAATCTAAATATCAAAATTTAACCAGATCCATCTTTTGCAAAAAACTAATCTCATTTACAAAATCCTCATGCACAAACCTTGACTATAACTATATCTTAAAAGATCTGAAACAATGTAAACTTTTTGTGAAAAATAATCCTGAAATCATTGTTACTAGAGCCGTTAAAGGAAACGTAACCGTTGTGTTAAACAAAAAAGATTACCTAGATAAAGTTTCGAATTTACTCTCAGACAAAAAAAACTTACAACATCGCTGAGAAGATCACATCACAGATCACATAAACCGTAGTTGCCACAAGTTTATCGACAAACTCGTTACTAATAAACAGTTACCCAAAGACATAGCTTCAAATTAAAAAACTTACATCCTTAACACCCAAGATTATACTGTCTTCCCAAAATCCATAAACCTGACTTACCTTTCCGTCCTATTGTATCAGACATTAGCTCACCACTTTACAAATTATCAAGATATATAAACAATTCCATAATTCCTGTCACCAAACAATCCCCATTTCACATAAAAAATTCTTTCGAGTTTGTCGAAAAACTTAAACAAATTACAGTTCCAAATGATAACGTTTTAATTAGTTTAGACGTAGTATCATTATTTACAAACGTTCCATTAGACCTTATTCTTGAAGCCATTACTCAAAAATGGCATGATATATCCTTCCATACCACAATTTCCCTACACTGGTTTCGAGAAACAATACAATTTTTAATTTCCAACACATATTATGAGTTCAATAGTAAATTCTATTTCCAAACGTTTCGTACACCAATGGTATCCTAAGTCTCCCCATCTTTAGATGAAATAGCCCTTCAACACATAGAATCCACAATTTTAAATTCCTACAATAAACAATTTTATTACTTCCGATATGTTGATGACATAATAACATGCATTCCAAACAGTGACACAACAACTCTCGTAAATTCTTTTAATGCCTACAACCAACACCTATAATTCACTTCTGAATTAGAAAATAATAAATCTATGAGTTCCTTAGATGTCCAACTTTTTCGCGAAAATAATAATATAATAACTGATTGGTATCAAAAACCAACATACTCAGGTCGTTATCTTAATTACCATTCTTACCACCCCCTCTCTATCAAAATAGGCACAATCATAAACTTAATAGACCACGCATTATTATTATCACACAGTAAATTTTTAAGAAAGAATCTCTCATTTCACAAATCCTAACATAAAACTCCTACCCACAACACCTCATCCAATCCATAACAAAAAATATAATCCTATATCTCCAAAACCGTCACAATAATTCAATTGAAAATCCAAACCTTGAAAACTACTTTGGAACTATAAGTTTACTTTTCATTAAAGAATTACATTACACGTGGAGAAAACTTTTCAGTAAAAATAATATTAGAGTAGTTTGTACTTCCAAAAACACTTTTTCAACTTGATTTTACAAAATTAAAATTGAAATTTTAATCCTAAGTAATCTAGTTTATAAGCTTAATTGCCTAGATTGTAATTGCGTCTACATAGGTGAAACCGGTCAAAACTTGCACAAAAGAGCATCACAACACAAAAATAACTCTAAAAATAATAACCAGTATAAAACACAACTAACGGATCACATTAATCAGCTGAAACATAACATTGATTTTTCCAATCCTACGATCCTACATTTCGAAAATAATTTATTTAAAAGAGGATTTAGCGAAGGATACCTAATATCTTTATACAATGAGTCGGCCATAAATGATAGATTGGACAACAATTCGCTTTGCAATGACTATAAAATAATCCTTGACCATTTTCATAACACCACCATATCTGAATGAAGCGTGTATTTTTTTATTATTTTATTATTTTACTGAAAACATATGTTTGCCAGTCTTTTTAAACTTTCTTTTTTAAAAAATAATTAGTTTAAATGTTCCATATATTAAAAGCTTGGTTTATCACAGTGTAATAGTGTAGTGTATTTTTGTATAATTAATTTCTGTAAGTATTTATATATAAGTTCTATAACTTTATATTATTTTCCTCCTACATCATATAAAATCTTTTAGTGTTTCGACTGAATGACGGTCTCAATGAAGACCGAAACGTATGGATAAATAAAGTATTTCAAAACTACTTTAGTTTTTCTACTTGGTGTTACTGCCCGATTCTAAATAACTCATCAAAATAAGATATATATATATATATATATATATATATATATATATATATATATATATATATATATATATGGCGGAATGAACACCATATGACAGATGTCAGTTGAATGACGTCAATTGATGACAATGGCGGAATGAACACCATATGACAGATGTCAGTTGAATAACGTCAATCGATATATGGCGGAATGAACACCATATGACAGATGTCAGTTGAATGACGTCAATTGATGACAATGGCGGAATGAACACCATATGACAGATGTCAGTTGAATAACGTCAATTGATGACAAAACTAAATTATATTGGGCTACGTTGATTCGGATCTGGCATCAAGCAAGCTATAACGATCTGATTGTTTTTATACGATCGAATATTATTGTCGCGCTTTTTAAAACGATCGAAAATATTGTATCGAGTTTTTTGCCAACGAGCGTTTTCTCGTGATCGAAATTTAGATTTGATTTAATGTAATATCAACATCTTTATCAATTGAGACATTAATAAACACTCATTATCGAGTTGAAATAAAATTATTGCGATTTCATTAAAAAATTAATCAATAAATAATATATGGCCCACTAGCGCCATAATGAAGCAGTATTTTCTACAATAGATTTAGAAAAAGCTTACCACCAAGTACACATACATGAAGAGGATATTAAGAAGACTGCAATTATCACACCATGGGGACTCTTCGAGTATCTACGTATGCCATTTGAACTCAAAAACGCTGCCCAGACATTCCAGAGGTTTATCAATCACATATTCCAAGATTTTAATTTTGTTTTCATTTATGTAGACGACATCCTGGTAATGTCGACTGATATGAATGAGCACCGTCGTCATCTTCAATTGGTTTTTGAGAGGCTACAGGAATATTCACTCACTATTAACTTAGAGAAATGCGCTTTTGGAAAAGATGAAGTTAACTTCCTCGGTTACAAACTGAGTGCAGCAGGATATTCTCCTTCACCAGACCGAGTAGAGAAAATTATTAATTATCCAAAACCTTCGACAGTTATAGAACTCAGAAGATTTTTGGGAATGGTAAACTATTATCGTAAATCAATACCCAAGGCAGCAAATATACAAGCACCACTTTATGAGTATGTGAAGTCTTCAGTTAAAAACGACAAGACTCAAATTGAATGGAATGACAATTCATTATCAGCATTCAGCAAGCTGAAGGAAGCTCTAGCAAATACAACTCTTCTTCATTTTCCTTCAAGTATAGCAAATATTAATTTAATTACAGATGCATCTACAACAGCCATTGGAGCAACTCTGGAGCAGGAAGAAAATGGCGCATGGCACCCTATAGGTTTCTTTTCCAGAAAGCTCTTAGCTACTGAACAGCGATATTCAACTTACGATCGCGAACTACTAGCCATCTTTGCGGCTTTAAAGTATTTTGAATATCTACTAGAAAGAAGGCACTTTATAATCAAGACAGACCACAAGCCAATCACACACGCATTTCAACAAAAACTGGAGAAAGCACCAGATCGTCAGCGACGGCAGCTAGAATACATATCACAGTTTTCCACTGATATTATATATGTGAAGGGTGATCAGAACGTTGTTGCTGATGCGTTGTCCAGGATCAATGCCATTCAAATGCCATCAAAGCTAACCGAAGAGGAAATTTCGCAAGAACAGAGCAAGGACGTTGAAATGCAAACTATATTGAACGGCAACACCTCTATTAATCTTCAAAAATTGACATTAGGGGGCTATCCAGTTTATGGCAACAGGCAAGATAATTTTGTGAAGCCCTATCTTCCACAAAGTCTTCGCAGAATTGCTTTTGACATTGTACATGGAAATGCACACCCAAGCATAAGGATTACTTCAAGGGAGTTGCGAAGAAGGTATATGTGGCCTGGGATTGGTAAAGACGTCACCATGTGGGCACGTCAATGCATTCCTTGCCAAAAATCCAAAATACACAAACATAATCACCTCACTCCTATCCATATTCCTATTCCTGAAAACAGATTTTCGCATATTCACATTGACATAATCAAATTACCTAATATTAATGGATATCCTTATTGCCTAACAATCATCGACAGATTTACAAGGTGGCCAGAAGCTGTTCCTCTAAAGGACATTTCTGCAGACACGATTGTCCAAGCCCTATTTTCAAACTGGATATCAAGATTTGGTACACCATGTGTGATAACATCCGACCAAGGATGCCAGTTTGAATCAGCTATATTCAAATCATTAATGGATGCAATACGTGCTAAGAAAATACGGACAACGGCATATCACCCTCAGTCCTATGGTCTGGTTGAACGCTGGCATAGAACTCTGAAAGCAGCTTTAATGTGCTCTTCTGAGCCCTGGATCAAAGTATTACCTGTAGTCTTACTAGGTTTACGTTCTTCATACAAAGAAGACCTTAAAGCATCTCCTGCTGAGATGGTTTATGGAACCACATTAAGACTACCAGGCGAGTTTTTCACATATAAAGAACTTTCATCTGATCCACAAGCATACCTGGACTGTCACAGAAAAATAATGCGTGATATTAAGCCTACAGCCACAGCTCATCATAATAAAGCCAATATGTTTGTGCTCAAGGACATAAATACATGCACTCATGTATTTGTAAGATCAGATCATATTAGAAAACCACTTGAGCCTCCATATAGTGGACCATATGAAATTATAGAAAGAATTTCAGACAAAGTGTTCAAAATGTCTATGGATGGTACTGATAAGAACATATCGGTTGACAGACTAAAACCAGCATATACAGTTAAAATAGATAACAGTCAACCAAGCTCATCTCAAGAATTTAAATCACATAACTTGGAGTTATCGATTGACCCTCCAAAAAAGATTAAGCCTAAAAAAGTCTCCTTCAAATTTTAATAATCAAATTTATTTATTTCTACCGGATACTTCTTTTTCTTTTGAAGGGGAGTTATATGGCGGAATAAACACCATATGACAGATGTCAGTTGAATGACGTCAATTAATGACAATGGCGGAATGAACACCATATGACAGATGTCAGTTGAATAACGTCAATTGATGACAAAACTAAATTATATTGGGCTACGTTGATTCGGATCTGGCATCAAGCAAGCTATAACGATCTGATTGTTTTTATACGATCGAATATTATTGTCGCGCTTTTTAAAACGATCGAAAATATTGTATCGAGTTTTTTCCAACGAGCGTTTTCTCGTGATCGAAATTTAGATTTGATTTAATGTAATATCAACATCTTTATCAATTGAGACATTAATAAACACTCATTATCGAGTTGAAATAAAATTATTTCGATTTCATTCAAGAATTAATCAATAAATAATATATGGCGCACTAGGTATATATATATATATATATATATATATATATATATATATATATGAGTGAGTTCTTGAGCGCGATACATCAAACAAAGAAAAGGCAAAGATTTATAAAATAATCTTTAATTCCAAACTTTTCGACATTCCATTTAATGTCATCATCAGTGGATCTAAAAACAGTATGAAAATTAGTATATCTAGGTAATTATAATATATGCGGATTGGTATAGTAGCTATAAAATAACAGAAAATTTAACAAACAGCAACACTTAACAAAAAAAAAAAATAAAATAAAATATAGGAAAAGCAATAGAGACTAGAATTAAATAAATAAAAAAGAAAAAAGAATATAGGCAAAAATATATAAGTACACATATACATATATATACTCATATGAACCTACGAATATATACATATATATATATATATATATATATATATATATATATATATATATATATATACATACATGCATACAAACATATATATACACATATACATATACAAATACAAAAAGATATACATATATATGTACACATATACATGTACGACTATACATATTGTAGTGCCATCCACCCCTTTGCAATAATTATAAATAATATTATAAATTCGATATAACAGTCAATGTGAATAACGCAGTTAGCATGACTCATGGACTTGCAACAAAGTATGCAAAGATAACACACACATGCAAGTCTGTAACGGTTTCTTCGACGACAAAACCACAAATTGCGTCTAAAATAAACAGTTGAATCATTCATAACGAACTTTTTCTGGAAGGATGGTTACGTCATCATCAGAGACTATAAGAACCCTGAGAAGACGAAGTTAACGGTTCATTCTAAGTCTAGTTTCCAAACAGTTCACATCAGTCTTCATTCCAATATAATAATTGTGTATTAAGTTGTAATCAAGTGTAACCGAATAATGAAGTAAATAAAGTTAATAAACGTCTTCAAATGTTTAATTAAATATTTCCACTGTGATAAAAGCGTTAGCAGCAGAAGAACCTAATTATAAATGTTGACATCGTTGGCGTGACGCAACATAATTGTTGGTAACGGCGAATCCACAACATTTGGTACCAGTGTTGGGATCTCAACATAATTGTTGTTAGTTCAAGGGTGCACAACAATATATAAATATACGCATATACATATATGCAACGTGTATGCATATTCACAACGACGTACATGTACATGTATGAAATATACATATACTCATACCTATCTATGTAACTATAGCTATACACGTATACATATACATATACGCATACACATGTACATATACATATATACACGCATATATATACATATATATATATATATATATATATATATATATACATACATATATATACATATACATACACAATACATACATATATACATATGTACATAAATGCTCACATTTATATATATATATATATACATACATACATATATACACATATACAACTACATGTATACACATATACATATGTGTACATATATACATATGTACATACATACAAACATACATGTAAATAAATAATACACATATACATACAAATACGTATATATATATAAACATGCATATATGTAAACTCGTATATATGTAAAGCAAACAAAATATTTATGAAGATGGATAATACATATAAAATACAAGTAGACTTACATTACGTTGGTAGGTTACATCTAGATAAGTGTACACAACACTAGAAATTGGCACTAACATTTATACAACTAACTTGTCAACACCATGCATTTTTTATAATTTTTTGTATGATGTAAACAGAAAAATGATAGTTTTATTTGAACAAAAATGTAAGTAAAATTATGTAATTTTTGCCACGACTTCTGTACTTTGCGCGTTCCGAGGCTTATCTGAGCGACACACGGTAGGTAGAAAAACGGTCGAAGTTGAAACTAGTAATGTTAGGCTAGGTTTGTATGGTTAGAATTAGTTTTGTTTAGAGGAGAAAAAAAATTGGAAACATTATTTAGTATTACTAGGTAGTTATACTAGTAACTCAAATATCTAAAATAATTTTTTTTAAGGGTTATTCAAAATTTGCTATGCGTGGGTAGGTAAAGATCGGGTTTCAAGGCCGAAGTTGAACTAGTAATGTTGGAAAGGTTTGTATGATCAGAATTAGTCTTGTTCAGAGGAGATAAATTTGGAAACATTATTTAGTATTACTTGGTAGTTATCGCAGAGTAAGGAGGTATCAAATCTTTTGTTTACAGCGTGATCACTTACTGCTATGAAACAAGATTCTGCAAAACGTCTCTGAATGGTGTTCCGTTCATGGTAGAGAATACTGGCATTATAAAAGTTAAAGGAGTGTTTAAAATTTTTGATGTGTTCTGTTATCATAGTTCGGTTTTGGTTAGGGTTTTTCGAATTATTGTCGTGTTGTTTGAGTCTTTTTATTAAATTTTGTCCGGTTTCACCTATGTAAGTAGAAGGGCAATCATTGCAATTTATTTTGTGGACAATACTGGACGTACGTTCTATATTAGTGGGAAATTTCAGGTTTGTGTAGAGAGATTTAAGAGTTAGATCTATGTTGCAAGTTAGTCTGATGTCTACCTTATGAAAAAGTTTTTTCCACACTGGAAAAAGTTTTCTTATGTAAGGTAAACAAACGTTGCCTATATAGTTATTGTCTTCAGAATTTTTTTCTGGGGAAAAAGAAGAATGCTTACTGTTGAGGGTTTTGAGTCTGTTGGAGGTAACGGAGTTAATGAGGTGCGGAGAATATGAGTTATTGATTAAAGTCGTGCGGATGAGGGATAAGTTAGAGGGCCAAAATTGTTTGTCTGAGAGTAGGATGGCATGGTCGACTAAATGGATAATAGTGCCTATCTTCATGCTAGAAGGGTGGTATGAATGATAATTTAAATATCTACCCGACCAAGTAGGTTTTTGGAACCAATTAGTGATAATTCGATTGTCTGTGGTTTTTCAAATTTTTACGTCTTAAAAGCTGATAGAATTTTTTTGTTCTTTTTCAAACGTATAAGAGAGATGCTCATTAAATGAGTTAAAACTATGAAGTAAAAGTTCGAAATTTTTAACAGGAACACAGGTAAGAATGTCATCAACGTATCTGTAATAAAAATGAAGGTCTAGATTGCGGGAATTAAAAACTTTCAACTCTAAGTGCTGTAAAGCAATTTCTGCGAGTGACGGGGATATAGGAGAACCCATAGGTGTGCCAAATGTTTGAAGGTAAAAGTGGTCGTTGAATTCGAAATAAGTATTCGAAACTATGAATTTTATGGACTCAAGAAACCAATGCAGTGATAGCGTTGTATGACATGAGATTTTGTCCCATCTAGCAGTGATGGCATCTAAAATTAATTGTAGGGGGGCGTTTGTGAATAGGGATACTACCAATCTAAGACTAGACTAACCAATAAGGAATTATCAGAAATAACGGAATCGCGGAGATTGTTGACAAGTTCAAAGGAGTTTTTTGTAAAGAAACGAGACTTGACCGTGACAGAAGAGAGTATGTTGCTTAGGTAT
The DNA here is from genome assembly GCF_003426905.1 of Ctenocephalides felis. NCBI lineage: Eukaryota > Metazoa > Arthropoda > Insecta > Siphonaptera > Pulicidae > Ctenocephalides > Ctenocephalides felis. The sequence goes on along the minus strand of NW_020537646.1, from coordinate 56,669,990 downwards.
TTGGAGAATTTTGAAAGAGGTGAGTTCAGGTCAGCCACGATAGGTCTGAGAGGAACGTTGTGTTTATGTATTTTAGGAAGTCCGTAAAGTTTGGGGTTGTAAGGGTGAAGGTTTTTAATTGTCAGTGAGATTTGTGGAGTAATTTGTTTGTTAGAGACTAAGTTGTTGTATGTATACATGTAGTTGTATATGTGTATATATGTATGTATGTATATATATATATATATATATATATATATATATGTGAACATTTATATACATATGTATATATGTATGTATTGTGTATGTATATGTATATATATATATATATATATATATATATATATATGTGTGTGTGTATATATATGTATATATATATATATATGTATATGTACATGTGTATGCGTATGTGTATATGTATACGTGTATAGCTATAGTTACATAGATAGGTATGAGTATATGTATGTTTCATACATGTACATGTACGTCGTTGTGAATATGCATGCACGTTGCATATATGTATATGCGTATATTCATATATGTATAGTCGTACATGTATATGCGTACATATAAATGTAAATATTTTTGTATTTGTATATGTATATGTGTATATATATGTTTGTATGTATGTATGTATATATATTTTCCTTTTTTATTTATTTAATTCTAGTCTCTATTACCTTTCATATCTTTTATATATATATTTTTTTGTTGTTAAGTGTTGCTGTTTGTTAAATTTTCTCTTATTTTATAGCTACTATACCAATCCGCATATATTATAATTACCTAGATATACTAATTTTCATACTGTTTTTAGATCCACTGATGATGACATTAAATTGAATGTCGAAACGTTTGGAATTAAAGATTATTTTATAAATCTTTGCCTTTTCTTTGTTTGATGTATCGCCCTCAAAAACTCACTCATATATTTCGACATCAAAATTACGTACTAAATCATATATATATATATATATATATATATATATATATATATATATATATATATATATATCTTCTATATACATAAAAATAAGTCGGGTTTTCCTTCCTGACGAAATAACTCCAGAACGCACGAACCGATTTCGACAATTTTGCATTCGTGGGAAAGGTCTCGGGCTCCGCAAGGTTTATAGCTAAGAAAATTAGTTGTGCATGGCATCGTGCCTTAATTCAATCTGCTGGAACTGCATGCACCGTAATTAAAAATTCGAGTAATAAAAATAATCAATAACTGTTTTAAATAATTTCAAATAGATTATCTTCTATCTTCTATATATATAAAAATAAGTCGGGTTTTCTTTCCTGACGAAATAACTCCAGAACGCACGAACCGATTTCGACAATTTTGCATTCGTGGGAAAGGTCTCGGGCTCCGCAAGGTTTATAGCTAAGAAAATTAGTTGTGCATGGCATCGTGCCTTAATGCAAGCTGCTGGAACTGCACGCACCGTAATTAAAAATTCGAGTAATAAAAATATTCAATAACTGTTTTAAATAATTTCAAATAGATTATCTTTTATATATATAAAAATAAGTCGGGTTTTTCTTCCTGACGAAATAACTCCAGAACGCACAAACCGATTTCGACAATTTTGCATTCGTTGGAAATGTCTTGGGCTCCGCAAGGTTTATAGCTAAGAAAATTAGTTGTGCATGGCATCGTGCCTTAATGCAAGCTGCTGGAACGTCACGCACCGTAATTAAAAATTTGAGAAATAAAAATAATCAATAACTGTTTTAAATAATTTCAGAAAGATTATCTTCTACATATATAAAAATAAGTCGGGTTTTTCTTCCTTACGAAATAACTCCAGAACGCACGAACCGATTTCGACAATTTTGTATTCGTTGGAAAGGTTTCGGGCTCCGCAAGGTTTATAGCTAAGAAAATTAGTTGTGCATGGCATCGTGCCTTAATGCAAGCTGCTGGAACTTCACGCACCGTAATTAAAAATTCGAGTAATAAAAATAATCTATTTGAAATTATTTAAAACAGTAATTGATTATTTTTATTACTCGAATCGTTCTGGAGTTATTTCGTCAGGAAGAAAAACCCGATTTATTTTTATATATAGAAGATAATCTATTTGAAATTATTTAAAACAGTTATTGATTATCTTCTATATATAAAAATAAGTCGGGTTTTGCTTCCTGACGATATAACTCCAGAACGCACAAACCGATTTCGTTTCGTTTATAGCTAAGAAAATTAGTTGAAAATTTGCGGATTAATTTAGGATTCACTTTCATTTACTTAGAGAAGTTCAACTAAAAAATACTTCATTTTTGTAATCGAAATAAATTTATTACTGTTGTATAATAAAATTAAATGTTTTCTTTTCAAATATAAAACAAACAAAAAATTTCTTCATCTTTCTCACGAAACCATCTGGTGGCGAAACGGAGTTCGTCGGGTTTGCTAGTATATATATAAAAATAAGTTGGGGTTTTCTTCCTGACGAAATAACTCCAGAACGCACGAACCGATTTCGACAATTTTGCATTCGTTAGAAAGGTCTCGGGCTCCGTAAGGTTTATAGCTAAGAAAATTAGTTGTGCATGGCATTGTGCCTTAATGCAAGCTGCTGGAACTTCACGCACCGTAATTAAAAATTTGAGAAATAAAAATAATCAATAACTGTTTTAAATAATTTCAGAAAGATTATCTTCTACATATATAAAAATAAGTCGGGTTTTCCTTCCTGACGAAATAACTCCAGAACGCACGAACCGATTTCGACAATTTTGTATTCGTTGGAAAGGTCTCGGGCTCCACAATGTTTATAGCTAAGAAAATTAGTTGTGCATGGCATCGTGCCTTAATGCAAGCTGCTGGAACTCCCGCACCGTAATTAAAAATTCGAGTAATAAAAATAATCAATAACTGTTTTAAATAATTTTAAATAGATTATCTTCTATATATATAAAAATAAGTCGGGTTTTCCTTCCTGACGATATAACTCCAGAACGCACAAAACGATTTCGTTTCGTTTATAGCTAAGAAAATTAGTTGAAAATTTGCGAATTAATTATGGATTCACTTTCATTTACTTAGAGAAGTTCAACTAAAAAATATTTAATTTTTGTAATCGAAATAAATTCATTACTGTTGTATAATAAAATTAAATTTTTCCTTTTCAAATTTAAAACAAACAAAAAATTTCTTCATCTTTCTCACGAAACCATCTGGTGGCGAAACGGAGTTCGTCGGGTTTGCTAGTATATATATATATATATATATATATATATATATATATGATAATAAATAGACTTTCTGAAATAGATGATAGGAAATAGACTTTCAGTATTTCAGTATTTACACGTCAGTTTTTCGACTGAATTACGGTCTCAATGAAGACCGAAACGTGTGGATAAATAAAGTATTTCAAAACTGCTTTAGTTTTTTTACTTGGTGTTACTGCCCGATTCTAAATAACTCATATATATATATATATATATATATATATATATATATATATATATATATATATATATATATATATATATATATATATATATATATATATATATATATGGGTCATTCTTTTACAAACCGGACACTAATTAACCTTGACATTTTAGAATTGTCTGAAAATTTGTTTACAGATACTATTCATAAAATCATTTGACACGTATTTCAGGATTTTGCTGAAAAAAATTTTTTGACGTAAATATTTACGATTGAAATATGGATTTTTTGCTCAATTTCTATGAACATCATCTGCGGTAAATTAATTATCTCCGGATGTGCTGATCCGATCAGTATTATTTTTTTTTATTACACTCATATTGAAGTGAACTTTGTAATAATTAAAAAAATTTTTTTTGTTTTTGCAATTTTCTTAACAATAACAACCCTTAAATATTTACAAAGGTTTTACTCGGCCTTTACCCGAATTGAATCGATCCAAAAAAAAACATATATTTTCTTTTTTTCTCTGCAACAAAATTCTTTTTACAATTTGTTGGAGGTTTTGTTACATCGAAAGATATTAAATATTTTCAAGCGCGAGCCGCGCTTTTCACGTCGTGGACCTCAAAGACTTGTACTCATTTGTCACTTTCGAATGACAATCGAACTTTATGACAATTTATTGTTTATTTGACAATTATTGTTTTTCGGTTGAAAAATATTTTATAATTTCGCTTCTGGCGAAAAATGAACATATAGTCGAAAAAAAAACATTAGGGGAGAGCGGAGCTTAAAAGATCGTGGGTAAAAAGATCCACTGCCAATATCTCAAAAACAAGTAAAGTTAGAAATTTTTTAACAACAATATTTGAATGTAGAGGAATATTTAAGTTGGCTTCAACCCTTTCTGATATAATCTCTATTAAAGCTTACATGTGGGTGGGGTAAACAGAGTCAACCACAACTTCATACTGGCCTAGGTGTAAATAATAAGGAAATAGTAAATAAAAAATTAAATTAAGTTAGAAAGAAGCTATTTTACAATAGATATATTGATATATACAATTATATATAAATTAATAGTTAATTAACTCTGCTGATAAATATTTCTGACAAAGCATCAGATCAAATGTATATCTGGTATTTTCTTTATAAAAATATACGAATGAAATTTTTATGTTACATTGGCTATATAATTTAGCTATCATTACGTAAAATTCTATTAAAATTAAAATAAGTCGATCCCTTTTTATCCAGGCTACGGAGTGAAGACGGAAAATGACGAATTTAAAAAAAGGGGCCGAAAAACATTTTTTTATTATTAGAAAAATCTAACTGAACAATCCGTCTACATTCAAATATTGTTGTTAAAAAAATTCTAACTTTACTTGTTTTTGAGATATTGGCAGTGGATCTTTTTACCCACGAACTTTTAAGCTCCGCTCTCCCCTAATGTTTTTTTTTTCGAATATATGTTCATTTTTCGCGAGAAGTGAAATTATAAAATATTTTTCAACCGAAAAACAATAAGATTGTCATTCGAAAGTGACAAATGAGTACAAGTCTTTGAGGTCCACGACGTGAAAAGCGCGGCTCGCGCTTGAAAATATTTAATATCTTTCGACGTAACAAAACCTCCAACAAATTGTAAAAAGAATTTTGTTGCAGAGAAAAAAAGAAAATATATGTTTTTTTTTGGATCGATTCAATTCGGGTAAAGGCCGAGTAAAACCTTTGTAAATATTTAAGGGTTGTTATTGTTAAGAAAATTGCAATAACAAAAAAAAATTTTTTAATCATTACAAAGTTCACTTCAATATGAGTGTAATAAAAAAAAATAATACTGATCGGATCAGCACATCCGGAGATAATTAATTAACCGCAGATGATGTTCATAGAAATTGAGCAAAAAATCCATATTTCAATCGTAAATATTTACGTCAAAAAATTTTTTTCAGCAAAATCCTGAAATACGTGTCAAATGATTTTATGAATAGTATCTGTAAACAAATTTTCACACAATTCTAAAATGTCAAGGTTAAAAAGTGTCCGGTTTGTAAAAGAATGACCCATATATATATATATATATATATATATATATATATATATATATATATATATATAAGATAATAAATAGACTTTCTGAAATAGATGATAGGAAATAGACTTTCAGTATTTCAGTATTTACACGTCAGTTTTTCGATTGAATTACGGTCTCAATGAAGACCGAAACGTATGGATAAATAAAGTATTTCAAAACTGCTTTAGTTTTTTTACTTGGTGTTACTGCCCGATTCTAAATAACTCATATATATATATATATATATATATATATATATATATATAAGATATATATATATATATATATATATATATATAAGATATATATATATATATATATATATATATATAAGATAATAAATAGACTTTCTGAAATAGATGATAGGAAATAGACTTTCAGTATTTCAGTATTTACACGTCAGTTAATCTGTACACACTAGAATGTAACACAAAAAAATTTACAAAAAAATAATTAGTAGAAATGTTCCAGTTATTAATAGCTTGGTTTATTACAGTGTAATAGTGTAGTGTATTATTGTATAATTAATTTTTCTTTTTTTCACTGAATGACGGTCCAAACGTATGGCTAAATAAAGTATTTCAAAACGACTTTAGTTTTTCTACTTGGTGTTATGCATATATATATATATATATATATATATATATATATATATATATATACCAGCTGACCCGACAAACGTTGTTTTGCTAAGTAAGATATATTCTAAACATTTTCTAGAGAATCAAATATATTAATACTTTAATAAGGATGTGTTGTTTGAATATGTGTTGTTTTGAAAAGTTTCAAGTAACATTCGATCAATTAAAGTAAATTGAGTAAAAAGTATATATGTAGAGCAGGGCGAAGCACAAAGGTTTAATATAACTTTGAACAAATACAAACTATATTATGAAAACCAAACCAATTACATCACAATAAATAACATATTTCAAACGAACAATTATCTGACTACGTTCAGTAAATCTGCCAGCTATTTTCTCATTGTAGAAAGGTGCTCTTTTGCCGTCTTTCAAAAATTTGTTATCGAGACCTTTTTACCCCATAGGCGGAGTAACTTGGAAAAGCAAACAGGTTTCAAATCTTATTTTAATATTAAAGGTATTTTAAAGGTACAGAATACTTACATTTTCAACTAATGCTAAAAAACTACCAACGGAGAAAATACTTTTATTATGGATTTTCAAAGATAAACATTTATCTCCCGATAGCAATGTCTTCAAATCAATATTATAGCTGGTTATACATTTTTTCCTCTACTTTCAAATATTGTTGTTTAACAATGCTTAACATTACTGATTTTTGACACATCGGTGGTGGACCTTTTTAACCCCGGACCTTCATATATTACTATCTATTCTTCGATAAATTCTGGGAAATTATAACTGGGAAAATGTTATTCGACAAAATGTCCATTTGATCGATACCAAATTTAGGTTCTGAATTTAAATAACATAAATAAAAAATGATATAACCTAGAAAATGTTTTAAAAATGCCAATGAGTATATTGGCATTGGAAAACCGTGTTTGAAAAAAATATGCCAAAAAGTGCATTTTTATATTAACATTTAAGAAAAGTTGATATTTTGAGTTTCTAGTAACACTTAAGGCCCGTTTACTAACGTTTTTGTATATAAAAAAAACTACAAACAAAAATACTTACTACAATTTAATCATTATTAAATAATATTCACGTAAAACGTCCTATTAAACGTAATTGAACATCATCTGTCAAAAACGTTTAATATTTGACGGATTAGCCACCGTCTGTTGATTTATTAGATTACGCTTCTATAAAAAATTAAATTAAAAATGTGAATTTTGTATGCGGTTTTGAAATAATTTCTCACCTTTCTGACAACCTATTGATTAGCACGAATTTTTCAAGACTAAGACTGGCCAAATCGGTTTAGCCGTCTTCGAGTTTTCCGAAATTCCGAATCCCCAAATATTTCCCGATGCGAAAAAACAGTATATATATTAGGTTGTCAAATATCTCCATTCCGCTTTTTTGCTCTTGGTTTATAATACAAAAAGGCGGAAGGGAGATATTTGACAACCTATTATATATATATATATATATATATATATATATTTTATTTTTAAATTTTAAGTTTATATTATTTTACAAAAAACATATGTCTGCCGGCCTTTTTTACACTTTCTCAAAAAAATTGTAAACACAATTCATTCAGTTTTTAGACGTTAGTCAACTTGTACATACTAGAATGTAAGCAAAAATCGTCTAAAAAATTAATTAGTTTAAATGTTCCAATTATTAATAGCCTGGTTTATCACAGTGTAATAGTGTAGTGTATTCTTGTATAATTAATTCTGTAAGTACTTATATATAAGTTATAACTTTATATTATTACCTCCTACATCATATAAAATCTTTTAGTTTTCCACTGAATGACGGTCTCGATGAAGACCGAAACGTATGGATAAATAAAGTATTTAAAAACTACTTTAGTTTTTTTCTTTACTTGGTGTTACTGCCCGATTCTAAATATATATATATATATATATATATATATATTAAATGTTAAAAATATACAATATAACACTCAGATTTTTAACACACACTTTATTTGGTAATTACAGACGTTTCGTGACCATGCAAGGCATGCCTCATCATCAGTGTAATTTCAAAAACAGTTACTTATATACTACACATTCTTTCATATTTTATTTAAATTACATTCAATTTTTGACAATACAAAAAACACCAACTATCGCTAAAACATGCAAATATTATAAACATATCTTAAGTATCGAGATGAAAAACAGAATGGGTAATATTATAATGTAAACAAATGGAGTGCACGATTGCATACTAAAATCAACAAAGGTGAAAACAGATTAATTTAAAAAAAATATAAATAGATAATGATGTTTATATAAGAGTCGTGTAAAATATTTGTGTCAATTCTCAGATTTACGCCATTGTTAGTCCGAACTATTAACATTGATTCTGCCATGCTCCTTTGAAATAAGTCTTTTTTATGGAATAAGATTTGAAGATTATTAAAATCAAACTTATGATTCTTGATATAAGATGATCCACAAGCGTGTTTTTAAATTTTTTAACTTCCCGAAGGAGAAGTTTATGTTTTCATCAAAAAATCCGATTCGCTAATTTTATGTTTTCTCGACGTTTCAAGCCATTCTGAATCGAATGAGACCAAATTAAGAAAAAGTATGTGTGTGTATGTGTGTGTGTTTTTTTGTATAGCGAAAGAAATGCCTTTATGCATCCCAGACTGGTCTTTTGTCTGGGTATGTCGAACTCAATATCGCTCTGGTATAATACCGACTCCAACCTCCGCTTTGTCCTTGCCTCTGGTCCCCACGGAAACCGCCGTTAGGCATTACTTCGTGGGGTGAGGATCTAGAATGTTAAAATTCTTATCTTGTTTTATACTCATCTTTTAAGTGGGCAAAGTCCCATTCGTCCTTTCTCTTTCCATAGTGCGCAGGTCAATTAATACTTCTCTCGCAAATCTGTCTATGGCGTTCCAAGCAGCTTCACTTCTCAGCATAACTTCAACAACATTACCTGGGGTAATTCTGCGACTCAATGTCTCTTCCACATCGTCGCGTGCAGCACCAAATCGCAGGCACACAAAAAACACATGCTCAGCATCCTCGATTTCGCCCAAAGAATATGGGCGAGCTATCGTGCTGGAAGCGGTGAAGGTAGGCTCGAAAACAGCCGTGTCCAGATAGCATTTGCGTAGTATAATATTTTACTTCTCCATGCTTGCGACTTAGCCAGACTTTGATGTTTGTAATCTGACGATGCGTCCATATACCCTTCATTGCGACATCCCACCGTTGCTGCCATCGGTCAATGCTGTTCTGCCGTTCTTCTAATCTCAACTTTTCAGGACTTAGTTGTTGTTGTCTTCTATGGTAAATTGACCGTCTCTGCTAAGACTAAGATAGGCACAGTTCATGAAATGACGCACACTGCTTCCGCCGATATTGTGCGAAATGCGCAGGCAATTCTTACAGCACTCAGACGATATATGGGCCCTGCCATTTTTCTCGAATTTTGAGATTTAAGAGCATTAGCCCATATTGAGATACCATATGTCAGCACCGAAGTAACAACAGACGATAGTAATATCCTTCTGGTTTGTTTAGGACCTCCAACAGTAGGCATCAGTCGAGCAAGTTTCATCCTAACTATTGACGCCTTAGTGTTCCACTTGTTGATTGAAATTCAAACGAGCATCGAGCATTACGCCAAGGTAACAGATGTGAGGTTTTGACGTGATCTCTAGATTTTCTATCTTTAGCTTGATGGTCTCTATTGTTTTTCTACTAGTGATAAGAACAGCTTCACTTTTTTGTTGTGCTAATTGGAGGTTCATTGTTCCCATCTAGCGATTAATTTTCCTAAATGTAATATCGAATAGACATACGATGTCATCAATTTGTTTGGAGACAACTACTATGGCAACATCGTCTGCATATGCTACTAGTTTCACACATTCTGGAATCTCTAGTCTCTAGATATAACTTTTCGTGTCATAATTAATGTTTGTGTGTGTATAAGTACTAATCATTTGAGATATTACGAGTTCACTTGTTTGTTCATTTGATTTTCCATGTTAGTGAGGTTATAACAAATTATTATTTCATATTATACACCATTGATTCTATTATTCACTACAATTTCACACACCAAGTTTCGTTTTTAATTTCACAAAATAATATTTTATCACCACATTAATTTTTATTAATTTTATCACAGTTTACACACTATTATTATTGTTTTTACTTAAAGATATAACACTGGAACAACGCTTCGAGAACTTTCTTGTAGCCGAACCATGGTATAACGGTATAACACAGTATAACTCTGATGATTAATGTGCGGTTCATGTATTTATATTTAATGCAATAAAAATATGAGTTAATTAGCGTATATATATATATATATATATATATATATATATATATATATATATATATATGAGTGAGTTCTTGAGGGCGATACATCAAACAAAGAAAAGCCAATAATTTATAAAATAATCTCAAAACATGTGTTCATACATGCCTCGATACTCGCAAAGTACAGAAGTCGTGGCAGAAATTACATAATTCTACTTACATTTTTGTTCAATAAAACTATCATTTTTCTGTTTACATCATACAAAAAATTATAAAAAATGCATAGTGTTGACAAGTTAGTTGTATAAATGTTAGTGCCAATCTCTAGTGCTGTGTACACTTTTCTATATGTAACCAACCAACATAATGTAAGTCCACTTGTATTTTATATGTATTATCCATCTTCATAAATATTTTGTTTGCTTTACATATATACGAGTTTACATATATTGTATGTTATATATATATATATATATATATATATATATATATATATATATGTATTTGTATGTGTATATGTATATATATGTATATTACTTATTTACATGTATGTTTGTATGTATATACATATGTATATGTGTATACATGTATTTGTATATGCGTATATATGTATGTATGTATATATATATATATATATATATATATATATATATATATATATATATTTGTGGGCATTTATGTACATATGTATATATATATGTATTGTGTATATATATATATATATATATATATATATATATATATGTATATATATGTGTATATATGTATGTGTGTATATATGTATATATACATGTTTATGCGTATATGTAAGTGTATACGTGTTCTTTTTTTTTTTTAGAGGTGCGAAAAAAATCTTCATAAGACACCGCCATCGTTGATACTCCACTGTCCATCCTACAGCAGACAACGACGGACGGCAGTGTGGAGATTTTTACCCACTAAAAAAAACACTCCTCTCTCCTCTCCCCGCAGATGGTACGGAGAGGACTGGATTGGAACCGCGTTAGCATTACATCAATCCAGTACGTGCTGCGCCTTGCGACGCCTGTTTTCGACTACTGGTCCCTTTCTCCGGTTTTAGCCTTCAAAAGATGCTGTGCATAAGCTGCTACAGCTGACCAGTTTTCTTCTTGTTTCATCATATAGGTCACAAGACTTGAGGGGGTGAGCTTGGTGCCTATAATGTGCTCGGCGTTGTTGCGATATTCCTTCCACCGAGCACATTCAAAAAACGTGTGCTCAGCGTCGTCGATTTTTTTTGGACAGTATTTGCACATTGGCGTGCTATGCAGGCCCATCTTAAAAAGATACGCATTAAACTGTCCATGTCCTGTCAGTAGCTGGGTCAAAAAGAAATCTGTGTCGCCGTATTTTCGAGAGAGCCAGGCGCTAATGTTCGGGATCAGGCGCGCCGTCCATCTGCCCGTCTCTCCTGACGTCCACCGATCTTGCCACTCTTGTAACGTTTCATTTTTAATTCTCGACCTTGTTTCTGTGGAATTTTCGCCACCTAATTTAGCGTCGTAGAGTTTTACTCTCTCGAAAGCTAGCAAGTCAATCGGTGTGGCTCCTGCTATTACCAGTACGGCTACTTCTGAGACCGTGCGATAGGCACAGGTAACTCTCAGAGCTCCTCGTCTTTGCACTGCCGATATTTTGCGCCGATAAGTCTTTTGCTTGAGGATATCCGCCCATATTTCCGCTCCGTATAGCAATACAGAATGGACTACCTCAAGCAAGACTCGTCGCTTTCGGGTTCGTGGTCCCATGCAGTTAGCCATAATCCTTGACAGGTTGGATACTGTCTTGCTAGCTTTCATGCATGCACTATCGAGATGTTCACGGAAGGATAGCTTCTCATCTATCATTACTCCCAGGTAGCGCAAGGCCCTTGTCGACGTCAAAGTTGTCTCTCCCACGTCTACGGTGAATGGTTTTGGAAACCATTTTTGTCGGGTCAAGACAACCATCTCCGTTTTTTGTTTGGCGAGTTTTAGGTGGTGTTTCTCAAGCCAGGTCTCTATGGTGTCGACGGTCTCTCGAACGAGTAGTTCAGACTCCTCAATGCTGTCCACTACGATTGTGGCTGCGACGTCGTCCGCAAAGCCCGTGAGTTCCACCTGCTTCGGCAAGGGAATCTCCAGGAGCTCGTCGTAGACAGCGTTCCACAAATCGGCTCCTAAGATTGAGCCTTGAGGTACCGCAGCTGTAACCTCGTGTTCTTGATGACCTTCCGTCGTTTCCACTATCAACGTTCTCCCATCGAGGTAGTCGTCTATTAATCCTAGATTTTCTGGCTTTACGTCAAAATTATGCTCTAGCGCGTGTAAAATATCCTCCCAATTCGCACTGTTAAACGCGTTTTTAACGTCGAATGTGAGAAGGAGACACACTTTACGAGCTTTAAGACTACCACGCCATGCTTCTCTTGCTGTTTCCGTTACCTTCCTAATCGCGCCGATCGTCAATCGTCCTCTTTGAAATCCGTGTTGGTTCTTAGCAAAACCTCCGGCGCATTCAATGTCGTTGCGCAATCTGCATTGAATAAGTTTCTCAAGCAGTTTTCCGGCGATGTCTAACATGCAGAGTGGTCGAAACGACGATGGCGTTACAGGGGTTTCCTTACCTTTGTCTATTAGGACCAATCTTTGCCGCTTCCAGACCGTAGGAAAGGTGCCGGTCGCCAGACAGGCATTGTAGGCGTTCAGAAGAATATACGGAAATTCCAAGGCTACAATCTTGATCACTGAGGCTGGGATGCCATCAGGGCCTGGTGCTTTGCCAGTTTTTATGGTTTTCGCCGCATCTTGGAGTTCCTTGACAGTGAAGGGCGTGGTTTCACTGTTTTCCACGTATTGTCTCCTTTTCCGTGGCGGATGTTTAGGGAATAGTTCCGCTACGATAGAATTCATCAGAGCAGGAGATTTCGGTGCTTCTGGTAAAGCTCTACCAAGTCGTTTTGTAACGATTTGATAGGCTTTGCCCCAGAGATCCTTGTCAAGGTCATTGCAGATTTCCTTCCACAATCCGGCTTTAGCTGCTTTTATGGCTTTATTTAGGCTTTTTTTTGCCTGTTTGTACTCGTTTGTATACAAATCTTGGTAGGGGGAGCGTTTTGCAGCTATTGTGGCGCGGCGACGTAATGCGTGGCATCTTTTCCGTAGTTCTGCTATCTCTGATGACCACCAATATGCTGGACTGTGCACAACCTGATTCTTTGGTCGTGGCATAGAGGCGTTACATGAGGTGACAATAGCGTTCATAGTTTTAAGAATCGTTTCTTCCGTTTCTCTGCGGGTACTTAGTTTTGGATCAGCTTGGAGAGTAGATGCGTTTTGCTCGAGGGCTGCTCGCAACGCTTCCTGGTCAAGCTTCTTGGCATTCCACCTTCGTTTGCAAAAGTTGCTTGGTCGAGTCGGACCGGATCCAATACTAAATGTCACATGTTGGTGATCACTGCCACTATACTCTTCAGATACAGTCCAGTCTCCAATCATGTTCGCCGTCCTTGGAGTGGCAAATGTAATGTCGAGAATAGATTCCTGATACCCTGGTCTTCTAAAGGTTGTAATACTTCCAGTATTTAACACAGTAAGGTCTTATCTTGCAGCAAAGTCTGCCACGTCATTTCCTCTAGTGTCCGAGTATTCGGCCCCCCATTCTGCCGATTTCGCGTTGAAATCACCAGCTACAATGACTTCTCCGTCGAATTTGCCGAGAGTGTCTTCTATGCTTGCCATTTTCTGGCGAAATACGCTAATCCCTTCATTTGGTGAGAGGTAGACGCTTACACAGTAGGTCGTGGGAGTCTTGATCCAGACGAAACCCTCGCCGCTTCCGTTGTCATTGATGGTGATCTTCTTCGAGTTTGTGATCCATATTGCTGCCGTGCCAGATTTATCTGCAAACCATGCTTTATTCTGAATATTCATATATTGCTCGCAGATAAGGCAGATATCGATCTTATCTTCAAAGATACGTTGGCGCAGTAGATTCTGCGCCAAAGCACATCTGTTCAGATTACCTTGTAGAAATCGCGTCATTTCTGTTCTCTCGTGGCTTCGGCAAGTGCTACACGGAATGCTTTACAGGTACCGGATCCGGCGACATGGCTCACGCTGTTTCGATCTTCTTTGTCTACTGTACATAGAAAGCATTTTGGCTTTTCTGCGCAGTCTACAGACTTGTGATTTTCCCCGCCGCATTTGTAGCAACACTTGCTTCTGTCTGGTCCCCCGCATTTATGCGTTTGGTGTCCGAAACCGAGGCATCTAAAGCAGCGGGCTACTTTAACAACTGGGCGAATGCGACAGTTAACCCACCCAATTCTTATGCGGGCCCCATTTACGGCTTTGATTGCATTAGCCTCGTCTATCTCACAGAAGGCCGCTCGTTGTCCTCTTGATGTGACTTTGGTCAAGTTCACTCGTCGTATTTCCAGTTTTGTCGTAAAGTCCCGAATGAGTGCTTTGCAAACGTCATTTTTGGTAGAGACACCATCAAGGTCAAGAATCTCTATCGTCGTCAGCGGCGTCAGTGATTTCACTGTTTCTATGTTTTCAGTTGCTGCCCTTATCGCAGCTGCAAAGGCTGCACTATCTTCGGACTTGGGACTCATTTCCAGTAATACACCTCCATTTCTTGTCTGTTTGATGGACTTTATGTCCACGCCAGTCTCTGTCGGGTTTACTTTTTCCTTGATCTCCTTAAGGATGTCAGCGTACGTTCGTCCTTCAGCTGGTTGAACCAGAACAGCCTTGGTTCTATGTTTCCTCCGAGTTGTCCTATGATGGTTGTTTCTGTGCTCAGCACTATCATTTGTTTCAATTTTTCTGGTTTCCGGTTTCTCGGTTTCCTCAAAGGTTTCTTTCGGATCTCGGGCTCCTTTCTTCTTCGAACTTCGTCGAACCACTTTTGTCCAGTTATTTTCTACAGCCGATTTTTTAGGCGGATGTGTTTCCGCGTCAGAGGTGGGACTAAGTGAAGATAGCAACCTTTTGTTTGTGTTTTGCTCCTGGGTCTTAGGAGTTGGCGTCTGAGTTACACCCGGTTTAATAGTTTTCTCAGGAGAGGTCTGTGTAGTTTGCACTGTCATTTCGAGAGCTTTGGGGGTTGCCGTATATTCTTTCAATGCCAGGCTATATGCTGTATCAATCGACCTAATTAGCTCCTTTATTCTGCTGTGAACATTGTTTCTATCTTTCACATACTCCGCTAGCTCGTCAATTTTGGAGCCAAGTCTCTCCATCGGCGTTTGACGACATCTAGTCGATGGTGCAGAGTTTACTCTGTCACGGTGAAGATTTCCGGGAACCTTCTTGCCTCCTTTTACTATAGCGGCTTTTGCCGCATCGTGCTCGACGTCCATAATTACGTCACCTGTCTCTTGTTTTTTTGGGTTTTCATAGTTATCCATGCTATTTGAATAGTCCTCCAGAGCAAAAGGCCGTATCCAAACGCGGTGCCTTGGGAAGTGGAGGGGTGATCACCCCTACAGCTACCTCCATTACTGTAAGAGCTTGTGACCATTGGAGTGGGAAAAGAAACATCCGCTCCGGCCGTGCACCTTCTTCCTTCATTGGCATCCTCTTGCTCCCGTGGGTGCGGCACGTTGATGCCGGGAGTTTCCACGTACGGTGCGCTATATGGATCATCCACACATCTCTTTCGAGCAGTGTCCCCTCATCCGCTTCCGTATGTGACCCTAGGTCAGATGGCGTGACCAACCAAAAGGGAGTTTTTAATTTTTTCCGCGATACACGGACGGTGGCTGTTGCTCCTCAGCTCCGATGCCATATTTGGTCCGCGAGGGCTATTTTATTTCGCCCCAATCCGCCGATCTTACGATCGGTTAGGATACCCCCTATCCGCCACCTGGGGACGCGCCCGGTAGGAGTTTGGCTTCTCCCGACGGGAAGTGTATACGTGTATAGCTATAGTTACATAGATAGGTATGAGTATATGTATGTTTCATACATGTACATGTACGTCGTTGTGAATATGCATGCACGTTGCATATATGTATATACGTATATTTATATATGTATAGTCGTACATGTATATGTGTACATATATAGGTATCTGTATATGTATATGTGTATTATATGTTTGCATGTGTGTATATGTATATATGCATGTATATATATATATATATATATATATATATATATGTATATGTGTGTATATGTGTATGTATATATATGTATATATGCGTAGGTTTATATGAGTGTACTTAGATATTTTTGCCTATTTTTTTTAATTATTTATTTAATTCTAATCTCTACTACCTTTCCTATCTTTTATATTTGGTTTGTTGTTAAGTGTTGCTGTTTGTTAATTTTTCTCTTATTGTATAGTTACTTTACCAATCCACATATATTATAATTACCTAGATATACTAATTTTCATACTGTTTTTAGATCCACTGATGATGACATTAAATTGAATGTCGAAACGTTTGGAAATAAAGATTATTTTATAAATCTTTGGCTTTTCTTTGTTTGATGTATCGCCCTCAAGAACTCACTCATATATTTCAACATCAAAATTAACTACTAAATCATATATATCTTATATATAAAAATGGAGCTGTCTTTCAAATGTCCGAATAAAACTCGAAAACGGCTGAATGGATTTGGCCAGTCTTAGTCTTGAAAAATGCGTGCCAATCCAGAGATTGTCGGAAAAGTGAGATATTATTTCAAAATCGCGTAGAAACTTTACATTTTTAATTCGAAATTTTTTGTTGAAGCGTAATGTAAATAAAACAATGGACGGTGGTTAATACTTGAAATGTCAAACGTTTTTGACAGATGATGTTCGATTATGTTTCATAGGATGTTTTACGTGAATATTATTTAATTATGATTAAATTGTAGCAAGTAGTTTTGTTTGTAGTTTTATTTACATACAAAAACGTTAGTAAACGGGCCGAAAGTGTAACTAGAAACTCAAAATATCAACTTATTTTAAATGTTAATATGAAAATGCACTTTTTGGCATATTTTTCTCAAGCACGAAGCTCTGAAAGATCTCATTTGTATCATTATTTACTCATTGGTATTTATAAAATATTTTCTAGGTTATATTATTTTTTATTTATGTTATTTAAATTCAGAACCTAAATTTGGTATCGATCAAATGGACATTTTGTCGAATAACATTTTGCCAGTTATAATTTCCCAGAATTTATCGAAGAATAGATAGTATATGAAGGTCCGGGGTTAAAAAGGTCCACCACCGATGTGTCAAAAATCAGTAAACTTAAGCATTGTTTAACAAGGAATTGAAAAGTAGAGGGCAAAAGATGTATAACCAGCTATAACTTTGATTCTTATGACTTTGCTATCTGGAGATAAACTATAATCTTTGAAAATCCAAAATAAAAGTATTTTCTTCCGTTGGTAGTTTTTTAGCATTAGTTAAAAGTGTAATCATTCTGTAAAAGACCTTTAAAATTAAAATAAGACATTAAACCTCTTTGCCACCTGGTCGTTGCAAGTTCCCCTGTCTATGGGGTAAAAAGGTCTAGATAACAAATTTTTGAGAGACAGCAAAAAAGCACATTTCTACAATGACGAAGTAGCTGACAGTTTTACTGAACGTAGTCAGATAATTGTTCGTTTGAAATGTGTTATTTGTTTTGACATAATTGGTTTGCTTTTCACAATATAGTTTATATTTGCTCAAAGTCAAATTGGACCTTTGTGCCTCGCCCTGTTCTACATATATACTTTTTATTAAATTTACTTTAATTCATCGAATGTTGTTGAAACTCTTCAAAAAGCAGGTCAAAGAAATACCTAATTCATCTCTCCTCGCAGAAAGAAAAAAATGTATAAGCTCAATAGTATTATTTACAATTATACATAAAATCCTGAATCATAAAAGAATCTGAAAAACTTGAAACGTAATCAATAAGTCGAAAG
Organism: Ctenocephalides felis; assembly: GCF_003426905.1. NCBI lineage: Eukaryota > Metazoa > Arthropoda > Insecta > Siphonaptera > Pulicidae > Ctenocephalides > Ctenocephalides felis. The sequence goes on along the minus strand of NW_020537646.1, from coordinate 56,651,685 downwards.
ACCAAAAATGACTTGGATTGGATTATACCATGTTGTCTATAAAAAGTGTATAAAACTTCCAGTTTGATTGTATTGATAAAATATAGACAAACTAATTGTACCTTACCTTACTTAGCAAAACAACGTTTGCCGGGTCAGCTAGTATATATATAAAAATGGAGCTGTCTTTCAAATGTCCGAATAAAACTCGAAAACGGCTGAATGGATTTGGCCAGTCTTAGTCTTGAAAAATTCGTGCCAATCCAGAGAATGTTCAAAAGGTGAGATAATATTTCAAATGCGCGTAGAAACTTTACATTTTTAATTTGAAAATTTTTGGTAAACAGCACTTGATTCAAAATGGCTTCCCACACAATATTATTCAAATGACAGATGTATCGCATACTCATATGTCAAATAGACGGTTGTCAAGTTGGAACAGATTATGTGTTATTCTTTTAATTTTAAAATTTAATTATTTATATATTTTTAAATACTAATAAGAATGCTTATTTTGATTTTATATGAGGTTTTCATTTAATTTTCAAGTGTTTGCTCACTGCCTATTTGTATTCTTCTATCAACAGCTTGAAATAATACTATTATTATTGATTGATTAAGGCTTGCTTATGAAAAAATAAATAAATAAATTTGTTTCAAACGCTGTGCTGTGCAAGTACTTATTGGTTTATTGTGAATAATGTGTTACCATAACATTTTCTGAATTATATTATTATTGCATATAGATTATTCAAATTGAGATCATAAATTTGGAATTCATCGAAGGGGACACCATAGACAGCGATATGAATAAGAAAATTAGATTATAACACAGATAGTAATTTTAGAAATCATATTTATAAAAATCTCAATTATGTGTACATACAAGTACAAGATCTTCGGAAACAAAGTTGTTAGAAAATTGCTTATGAAGATCGCTTTATGACATGTTACATCAACATAAGTGCAGTTTAATTAGATATGGAAGTAATCATTACAAATATTTACAGTACAATCTATTTACAATACAAATTTTACATTACAATTGTGAATAATGTGTTACCAAAACATTTTATGAATTATATTATTATTGCATTTAGGTTATTCAAATTGAGATCCTAAATTTGGAATTCATCGAAGGGGACACTATAGACATTTCTGTCCAATCACTTATTGCAAGTTATAATAGACAGCGATATAAATGAGAAAATTGGATTATAACACAGACAGTAATTTTAGAAATCATATTCATAAAAATCTCAATTATGTGTACATACAAGTACAAGATCTTCGGAAACAAAGTTGTTTGAAAATTGCTTATGAAGATCGCATTATGACATGTGACATCAACATATGCAGTTTAATTAGCTATGGAAGTAATCATTACAAATATTTACAGTACAATCTATTTACAATACAAATTTTTCATTACAATTGTGAATAATGTGTTATCAAAACATTTTATGAATTATATTATTATTGCATTTAGGTTATTCAAATTGAGATCCTTAATTTGGAATTCATCGACGGGGACACCGTAGACATTTCTGTCTAATCACTTATTGCAAGTTATAATGGACAGCGATATGAATAAGAAAATTGGATTATAACACAGATAGTAATTTTAGAAATCATATTCATAAAAATCTCAATTACTTCCCGAGCATACTACATACAAGTCATGGTGATAACAAAGATGCCACTAATTTGGATACACGATTGCAAAAAAGGAAAATCAAAATAAGCACATTGAAATTTATCACAATATGTACTCATGTTGAAAATGTACATATGTTCAATCAAATTCATAAAGAAGAAATGTCCATTTTATATAGCTATATAACAATTCGTGGTAAAACGTTAAAATGGCTGTACGGATTGGGCTCAGTCTTAGTTGCATAATTTTATATTCATTAGTATTTATAAAATATTTTCTAGATTATATTATTATTTTATTTAGATTATTTAAATTAAAAACCTAAATTTGGAATCGATCAAAGGGGACATTTTGTCGAATAACTTATTCCCAGATATAACTGACCACTACTTAAATAAGAAGATTCGGCTGATAATATAACTTTGGAACACACATCTGTAAAAACATCAATGCACATAATTACAAGTTCTCTGGAATAAAATATTTTGAAAATTGATTATAATGCTCGCATTCAATTAAATGTATGGACAGTTCGGGTGCTAGAACAAGTATAGCAGAAAAATGAGTACAATTCTGAAGGTATTCCTTTCAAAAGATATGTCAAAATCTATGAATTTTAGACACAGTCAGGTATCGTTCATGTTTTATTGAATCACTCTACAAATTGAAAAAGATGAAGAACTTCAACAATCACTGAATAATGCAATGTAAAATATAACACACTAATTATTTTCCAATAATTTTGAAGAATAAACTGGAAAATTTTTCTATGAATTTATCGAAGAATGGATAGTAATATATGAAGATATGGGGTTAATAAGATTCACCACCAATATCTTAAAAACCAGTAAAGTTTAGCATTGTTCAACAACAATATTTGAAAGTAGAGGGGAAAAGATGTATAACCAGCTATAACATTGATTCTTATTACTTTGCTATCAGAAGATAAACGGTAATCTTTGAAAATCCATAACAAAAGTATTTCCTTTTGTTGTTAGTTTTTTCGGTTGTGAGCACTGTGATTTAGTTTACGAGACCTTAATATAAATTTTAACTATTTAATTGTTTTATAAAATGTAATGTTAATTTTGAGTGAGATTCAACACTTCAAAAACTTACATCTGTGTGGGGCAAAAATGACCAACTGAACATTGACCACGGCTAAAGATTAAAAAAGACTTGGATTAAATTATACCATATTTTTATAGAAAGTGTATAAAACTTCCAGTTTGATTGTATTAACAAAATATGGTCAAACGAATATTGTTATTATGAATTATATAATTTATTATTATACAAGTAGACTTTGAAGTTTATTGTGTTTATAATACCTCATTGTCTGTACCATTCAAACTATACATCCTACCATTCTTAAAATAAAGTATTCTTTTTTTATTCTTCAGAAGTTGCTTAGAAACACCTAACTTAGCAAAACAACGTTTGCCGGGTCAGCTAGTATATATATATATTTAGATATTTATGCGGAATAGATATCAGGCAGTACATCTTTTATAACATTTTTCCAGCGTTTTTAATGATAGTTAGCCTATTTTAACGTTCTTTTAAAAACGTAATTTATAAATTATTAATGATATATATATATATATATATATATATATATATATATATATATATATATATATATATATATATATATTATATATATTATAATTATATAAATATAAATTTGTATTGTAAATAGATTGTACTGTAAATATTTGTAATGATTACTTCCATATCTAATTAAACTGCACTTATGTTGATGTCACATGTCATAAAGCGATCTTCATAAGCAATTTTCTAACTTTGTTTCCGAAGATCTTGTACTTGTATGTACACATAATTGAGATCTTTATGAATATGATTTCTAAAATTACTATCTGTGTTATAATCCAATTTTCTTATTCATATCGCTGTCTATGGTGTCCCCTTCGATGAATTCCAAATTTATGATCTCAATTTGAATAATCTATATGCAATAATAATGTAATTCAGAAAATGTTATGGTAACACATTATTCACATTAAACCAATAAGCACAGCACAGCGTTTGAAACAAATTTATTTATTTATTTTTTCACAAGCAAGCCTTAATCAATCAATAATAATAGTATTATTTCAAGCTGTTGATAGAAGAATACAAATAGGCAGTGAGCAAACACTTGAGAATTAAATAAAAACCTCATATAAAATCAAAATAAGCATTCTTATTAGTATTTAAAAATATATAAATAATTAAATTTTAAAATTAAAAGAATAACACATAATCTGTTCCAACTTGACAACCATCTATTTGACATATGAGTATGCGATACATCTGCCATTTGAATAATATTGTGTGGGAAACCATTTTGAATCAAGTGCTGTTTACCAAAAATTTTCAAATTAAAAATGTAAAGTTTCTACGCGGATTTGAAATATTATCTCACCTTTTGGACAATCTCTGGATTGGCACAAATTTTTCAAGACTAAGACTGGCCAAATCCATTCAGCCGTTTTCGAGTTTTATTCGGACATTTGAAGACAGCTCCAGTTTTATATATAAGATATATATATATATATATATATATATATAAAGCGAGAGGTTTTTCTTCAGATGGTGAAATAATATAATAAAATTGTTTCTTGGGCATCCATCCAGTAATTAAAAAACAGTTTTAATGAAAAATGTTTTTATTTATAGAGAACATACGTTTCGGGTCTGGATTTGACCCATCTTCAGTGCTACAATTAAATAATTCAGGGTTACAAATTAAAAACAAAATAAAAAAATACATAATTAACAGACAAAAATAAGTAAAACAGTGTATATGAAAAGTATATATGAAAAACAACCATAAAATAAACAATGTAAAGAAACTCACCATACAAATAAACTTTGAAAAACAACACAAAAACACAAAATTGCACGAAAAATAAATAAAAGTGAAATAAAAAATTGATGAAACGTCGAGTTATGAAAATTTTTAAAAAAATTGTAAAATTAAAATGAATGATATATTTTATTATAAAAAAGCTTATTCCAAACATACATGTTGTTAGTTTGGAAGTTGTATTACGAGTGTGTACGAGAGTAAAATGTGTGCGAACGTGTTTGCGGAAAATACTGGAAACTGTATCGTCATTGGTGAGAGAACGGGATAGAGAGAATTTTGGTGGTTCCATATTACGAAGATTTTCTCAACGATCATGCGCAGTAGGAACATAGTAAAAAATTTATACATGTGCAAGACATCCATAATCAAATCCCAAAAATATGTGAATGAAGAGAAAATTATTAGGAAAAAGTATAGATATTAACAGAAAAACGATAATAGTTATGGAACGATAAAAGTTACATAAAAAATTATAACATAACATATATATGTATATATAAACGCAACAATAAATGTAATATATGTAACACATACACATACACACATATGCATACACAAAAGAATATGTAGAATACATAAAAGAAATGTTAGGATGTATTGCGCATATTGAAAAAATTATTTGAAGCATCGCGGTAAATATTGCAAAGAGAAGCCGAATCAAATCGTTTGTTAATAGAAGGTAATATTTGTATGAAAATACTCTCAGCGAACTTCCTGCGTAAAATGTTAGATTCACGATGAATAACTCTTGGATTGGTGAAATTAAAAGAATGTTTAAACTTGGAGACATGCTCGGTGATCATGGTTTTATTTTGTTTTCTGTTCAAACTATTAAGTTCGTGTTGGCGCATTCTTTTTGAGAGAAATTGTGAAGTTTCTCCAACATAACAGCTTGAACAATCATTACAATCAATGACATATACGATGTTTGAAGTGCGGGAAATAGGGGTAGGAGTTTTTAAATTAGTGTATAAGTCTGAGAGAGTGTGTCCAGTCGAACACACTAGCTTCAGACCAACGGATGAAAAAAGTTTTTTCCATGAGTGGAAAAGGCAGTCAATGTACGGTAATGAGATGAAGGAATTGAGAGATAGTGAATTTTCGGGAGGCTTCACAAGGTTTTGTGAAATGATACTATTTTGTTGTGATTGGGAGGTAAATGAGGAAGCTGTACGGAATTTATTACGAAGAAAGGGTAATCTATTATTTATTACTGAGCGTAAAAGTTGTAGTGGATAGGAATTATTTTGAAGGGTAGAATATATCAAATTAATATTTTTTTCCCAATGTGATGGATGAGAAAGAAGGATGGCATGATCTAGTAAGTTGATGATGGATGCAATCTTGGTAGATTTGGGGTGATAGGAATGGTAGTTTAAATAGCGTCCAGACCAAGTGGATTTTTGATACCAACATGTAGTGATAGAGTTGTTATTTATGAAAAGAGTAATATCTAAAAAATTAATGGAGTTGTTAAATTGAGTCTCTAAGGTAAAACTAAGGTGTGAGTCAAAATTATTAAAAGAATTTAGGAAATTGGTTATGTTATAAGTAGGAATGCAAGTTAAAATGTCGTCAACGTAACGTTTGTAAAAAAGAGGTACATATGACAAGGTATTAAGAGTAGAGTTCTCTAGGAACTGCATACAAAGTTCAGCAAGAGGGGCACTCAAACTGGAACCCATTGGGGAATTTAACTTAAATTCCCCTCTTTGCAAATTATCCAAATTTATTAGTTCAATTTTGTCCAATATCACTCATAATTCTCCCCATTTTGTCAAAAATTCTTTTGAACTCATTCCCGAACTTAACTCCCTCAATGTACCATCTGATTTTTCCTTTATAAGTTTAGATGTTGTTTCCCTCTTCACTAACATTTCACCTGACCTTATCCTCTCTGCCATAGACCATAAATGGGCTGATATCAGCAAACACACAGATTTCAATTTTTCTTGGTTCCTGAAATGTATTAAATTCATTATTTCCAATACTTATTTTTCGTTCAACGACTCCTTTTTTAAACAAAAATTTGGCACCCCAATGGGTTCCAGTTTGAGTGCCCCTCTTGCTGAACTTTGTATGCAGTTCCTAGAGAACTCTACTCTTAATACCTTGTCATATGTACCTCTTTTTTACAAACGTTACGTTGACGACATTTTAACTTGCATTCCTACTTATAACATAACCAATTTCCTAAATTCTTTTAATAATTTTGACTCACACCTTAGTTTTACCTTAGAGACTCAATTTAACAACTCCATTAATTTTTTAGATATTACTCTTTTCATAAATAACAACTCTATCACTACATGTTGGTATCAAAAATCCACTTGGTCTGGACGCTATTTAAACTACCATTCCTATCACCCCAAATCTACCAAGATTGCATCCATCATCAACTTACTAGATCATGCCATCCTTCTTTCTCATCCATCACATTGGGAAAAAAATATTAATTTGATATATTCTACCCTTCAAAATAATTCCTATCCACTACAACTTTTACGCTCAGTAATAAATAATAGATTACCCTTTCTTCGTAATAAATTCCGTACAGCTTCCTCATTTACCTCCCAATCACAACAAAATAGTATCATTTCACAAAACCTTGTGAAGCCTCCCGAAAATTCACTATCTCTCAATTCCTTCATCTCATTACCGTACATTGACTGCCTTTTCCACTCATGGAAAAAACTTTTTTCATCCGTTGGTCTGAAGCTAGTGTGTTCGACTGGACACACTCTCTCAGACTTATACACTAATTTAAAAACTCCTACCCCTATTTCCCGCACTTCAAACATCGTATATGTCATTGATTGTAATGATTGTTCAAGCTGTTATGTTGGAGAAACTTCACAATTTCTCTCAAAAAGAATGCGCCAACACGAACTTAATAGTTTGAACAGAAAACAAAATAAAACCATGATCACCGAGCATGTCTCCAAGTTTAAACATTCTTTTAATTTCACCAATCCAAGAGTTATTCATCGTGAATCTAACATTTTACGCAGGAAGTTCGCTGAGAGTATTTTCATACAAATATTACCTTCTATTAACAAACGATTTGATTCGGCTTCTCTTTGCAATATTTACCGCGATGCTTCAAATAATTTTTTCAATATGCGCGATACATCCTAACATTTCTTTTATGTATTCTACATATTCTTTTGTGTATGCATATGTGTGTATGTGTATGTGTTACATATATTACATTTATTGTTGCGTTTATATATACATATATATGTTATGTTATAATTTTTTATGTAACTTTTATCGTTCCATAACTATTATCGTTTTTCTGTTAATATCTATACTTTTTCCTAATAATTTTCTCTTCATTCACATATTTTTGGGATTTGATTATGGATGTCTTGCACATGTATAAATTTTTTACTATGTTCCTACTGCGCATGATCGTTGAGAAAATCTTCGTAATATGGAACCACCAAAATTCTCTCTATCCCGTTCTCTCACCAATGACGATACAGTTTCCAGTATTTTCCGCAAACACGTTCGCACACATTTTACTCTCGTACACACTCGTAATACAACTTCCAAACTAACAACATGTATGTTTGGAATAAGCTTTTTTATAATAAAATATATCATTCATTTTAATTTTACAATTTTTTTAAAAATTTTCATAACTCGACGTTTCATCAATTTTTTATTTCACTTTTATTTATTTTTCGTGCAATTTTGTGTTTTTGTGTTGTTTTTCAAAGTTTATTTGTATGGTGAGTTTCTTTACATTGTTTATTTTATGGTTGTTTTTCATATATACTTTTCATATACACTGTTTTACTTATTTTTGTCTGTTAATTATGTATTTTTTTATTTTGTTTTTAATTTGTAACCCTGAATTATTTAATTGTAGCACTGAAGATGGGTCAAATCCAGACCCGAAACGTATGTTCTCTATAAATAAAAACATTTTTCATTAAAACTGTTTTTTAATTACTGGATGGATGCCCAAGAAACAATTTTATTATATATATATATATATATATATATATATATATAATACGCTAATTAACTCATATTTTTATTGCATTAAATATAAATACATGAACCGCACATTAATCATCAGTGTTATACTGTGTTATACCGTTATACCATGGTTTGGCTACAAGAAAGTTCTCGAAGTGTTGTTCCAGTGTTAAATCTTTAAGTAAAAACAATAATAATAGTGTGTAAACTGTGATAAAATTAATAAAAATTAATGTGGTGATAAAATATTATTTTGTGAAATTAAAAACGAAACTTGGTGTGTGAAATTGTAATGAATAATAGAATCAATAGTATATAATATGAAATAATAATTTGTTATAACCTCACTAACATGGAAAATCAAATGAACAAACAAGTGAACTAGTAATATCTCAAATGATTAGTACTTATACACACACAAACATTAATTATGACAAGAAAAGTTATATAATAAATATTAAATATATTTTTAATATTTTATATTCTATAATCATGAAAAATAATATGTAGACTGTAATAAAATTAATCATGGCACAAAATGTTATATTATAGATACTAAATATATTTTAAATATTATATATCTTATAATCATGAAAAATGATATGTAACTGGTAATAAAAATGATAAAATTCAATATATTGACTATTTAAAAAATGTATATATTTACTCAGAATACATAATTTTTTCAATTCAATAATATTTAATATTTCAGAATATATGGTCAATAATTTTGAATATGGTTTATATATGTTTTTCAATATGGTGTAAATATTATTTCTACACATTCTCCTCATATTCGGAATATGGGCGTAATATGGAAAAGTGTTAAGCAAATCATATAAGCTAAATATCATACTCCCGCATTTGTCCCTCATTACGAATCTGAGCGGAATACGGCCGAATGTTAACAAAATCGTATGGGCTCAATATTCGGAAACTATATTTAGTGAACTGTAATAACAATTCGAATCATTATTTTGTCCCACGTACCGAATCTGAGCGTAATATGGTCGAATGTTAACAAAATCATGTGGGCTCAATATTGGGAAACAATATTTAGCTTACGTAAAAAACATATTCAGCTCATATTCGTTTCTACTAGGGAGGAGGTGTGCCGCAGGGCTCTGTTCTAGGCCCTTGGCTGTGGAATATTATGTATGATGGCTTTTTGAGACTAGAGATTCCAGAATGTGTGAAACTAGTAGCATATGCAGACGATGTTGCCATAGTAGTTGTCTTCAAACAAATTGATGACATCGTTAGTCTATTCGATATTACATTTAGGAAAATTAATCGCTGGATGGGAACAATGAACCTCCAATTAGCACAACAAAAAAGTGAAGCTGTTCTTATCACTAGTAGAAAAACAATAGAGACCATCAAGCTTAAGATAGGAAATCTAGAGATCACGTCAAAACCTCACATCTGTTACCTTGGCGTAATGCTCGATGCTCGTTTGAATTTCAATCAACAAGTGGAACACTAAGGCGTCAATAATTAGGATAAAACTTGCTCGACTGATGCCTACTGTTGGAGGTCCTAAACAAACCAGAAGAATATTACTATCGTCAGTTGTTACTTCGGTGCTGACATATGGTATCTCAATATGGGCTGATGCTCTTAAATCTCAAAATTCGAGGAAAATGGCAGGGCCCATATATCGTCTGAGTGCTGTAAGAATTGCCTGCGCATTTCGCACAATATCGGCGGAAGCAGTGTGCATCATTTCAGGAACTGTGCCTATCTTAGTCTTAGCAGAGACGGTCAATTTACCATAGAAGACAACAACAACTAAGTCCTGAAAAGTTGAGATTAGAAGAACGGCAGAACAGCATTGACCTATGGCAGCAACTGTGGGATGTCGCAATGAAGGGTATATGGACGCATCGTCAGATTACAAACATCAAAGTCTGGCTAAGTCGCAAGCATGGAGAAGTAAAATATTATACTACGCAAATGCTATCTGGACACGGCTGTTTTTGAGCCTACCTTCACCGCTTCCAGCACGATAGCTCGCCCATATTCTTTGGTCAAAATCGAGGATGCTGAGCATGTGTTTCTTGTGTGCCCGCGATTTGGTGCTGCACGCAACGATGTGGAAGAGACATTGAGCCGCAGAATTACCCCAGGTAATGTTGCTGAAGTGATGCTGAGAAGTGAAGCTGCTTGGAACGCCATAGACAGATTTGCGAGAGAGGTATTAATTGACCTGCGCACTATGGAAAGAGAAAAGACGAATGGGACTTTGCCCACTTAAAAGATGAGTATAAAACAAGATAAGAATTTTAACATTCTAGATCCTCACCCCACGAAGTGATTCCTAACGGCGGTTTCCTCGGGGACCAGAGGCAAGGACAAAGCGGAGGTTAGAGTCGGTATTATACCAGAGCGATATTGAGTCCGACATACCCAGACAAAAGACCAGTCTGGGATGCATAAAGGCATTTCCTTCGCTATACAAAAAAAACACACACACATACACACATACTTTTTCCTAATTTGGTCTCATTCGATTCAGAATGGCTTGAAACGTCGAGAAAACAAAAAATTAGCGAATCGGATTTTTTTATGAAAACATAAACTTCTCCTTCGGGAAGTTAAAAAATTTAAAAACACGCTTGTGGATCATCTTATATCAAGAATCATAAGTTTGATTTTAATAATCTTCAAATCTTATTCCATAAAAAAGACTTATTTAAAAGGAGCATGGCAGAATCAATGTTAATAGTTCGGAGTAACAATGGCGTAAATCTGAGAATTGACACAAATATTTTACACGACTCTTATATAAACATCATTATCTATTTATATTTTTTTTAAATTAATCTGTTTTCACATTTGTTGATTTTAGTATGCGATCGTGCACTCCATTTGTTTACATTATAATATTACCCATTCTGTTCTTCATCTCGATACTTAAGATCTGTTTATAATATTTGCATGTTTTAGCACTGTGTTAAGCTTTGCAAGCGATAGTTGGTGTTTTTTGTAAAACGTTTTGTTGAAAGTAAACTTATTGGTCGGTATGACTTCAGAAGAGAAGGATCCTTATCTGTTTTGGGAATGAGAATTACTTTGGCTTTTTTCCACGCCTTAGGAAACACTTTTAATCTTGGGAGAGAGTTGACCAGAATTGTTATGTACCTCAGAGTTTTTGGTGGGAGCTGTTTTAGGATATGGATTGATATAAGATCGTGGCCAGGAGATTTACCTGTTCTTGAGACTGAAATTTCATGTTTGACTTCCGATGCCAGGAAGCGAATTTGAGTACACTCTTGGTTGGAATAGTTTTCGAACTGTATTTCATCAGTGGTTTGCTCCTCCTGGAAGTAGTTTTGCGGAAATGGTTGAAATACGTTTTCGAAGAAATCTGCAAATAAATCGACCTTTTCTTGATGACTTTTTGCCCAGGAGTTATCATTTTTTCTAATAGGTATTACCAGGAGTATAGGTTGTTTGAAATGTTTAGTAGCTTTCCATATAGAGTAATTCGTGTCCTTAGTAGCCGTCAGGTCTTTGATTCTTTTTTCAAGTACGTTGTTGTTGTATTCTTTCAGTAATATTTTTACTTCTTTACAGGCGCCGTTCAATCTTGTTTTATCTTGAGGAGATCTTGATGTTTGCCATATTTTTCGGAGTCTTCTTTTAATCGCAATATGTTGTTTGATGTACAGAGGATAGTTGAGTTCATTACTGGTTGTAATTGAAGGAGTGATATTTAGTGCCGATTGATGTAGTATTTCGGTGAGATGATATACCGCGTTATTTATGTTGTTTTCTGACTTTAATAACATATTACAATTTAAGTTGCTATCAAGCAGTTCTCTAAATTTGTTCCAGTTCGTGAATTTGTTGGTCAGGTAAGGTTTTATGAAAATCGGTGGTTGTTTACAAAAAATGGTTAATATAACAGGAGAGTGGTCAGAGCTCAAATCTAAGCTATTTTGAGATTTCATATTATTTTCGATAATAATAATTTAAATATAACTGCAGCTAATATTGTATTTAATAATTGTAGTAATAATAATTGTATTATATTGTTATTATTTTAATTTTTATCAATGGCAAAACATATTTTATAATATTATATTTGAACATAACTTTATAAAGATATAAATATATTATTATGATCATATGTATATGCATGTGATATTTTATTATGTCTATGCATGAAAGTTCTATGAAATAATATAAAACAGAAACTTAAAAATATAAATAGATATATTATAACTAATGATTAATAATTTCGCAAAGCAGATTTGACAAAAAAGTATGTTTATTTATTTCATACCGATTCTACAAAATAAGTAACCATATTTTCCATCCCGATTGAGCAATACAAGAAAAAACATGTTCCACATTCGTTCTATATTGGCAAAATCTTAAATGATTTGTATTTGAATAATTCTATATTCTGAATCCCACAATATTATTGCTCTCATATACAGCCTATATTCAGCAATATTAATAAACCATATAAAACTCATATTCAGTGTCTCATATATCGCCCACATTCAGCAATATGGAAAAATCATATGTAAAACCTATAATCAGCGGCTCGTATATCGCTCATATTCATCCCGAATTTAGCAATATGAAAAAATCATGTAAATCTAATATTTGCCGTCTCATACACAGCTCATGTTAATCGCACGTTGTGAACGTGGGCTCAACATTTTGAACATGGGCTACACGTTTGAATATTTAGCTTACATTAAAAACATCTCCAGCTCAGATGTATTTCTACTGGGGCTGTTATATTATATTCTTCTGTACCATCGCGTGAATCGTACATTAGAATTCTGTCTGTAAAGTAGCTTGCGACTATATTGCAGAGGTATGCTGGCACGTTCTTGTCACGGAATGCATTCATAATGCAATCCCAGTTTGCAGAATTGAAAGCATTTTTTATATCCAATGTAGCTACAATACAGTACTTTTTTGCACCCCCCTTCCATCTGGTTCCACCAATTGCCTCCTTGGCGGTATTAACTACCAAGTTTACAGCATCGATAGTTGATCGCGCTTTGCGAAAACCATACTGATTGTCTGCTAGGATTGGGTCAACTACTGCATCTATTCTTTGGTGAATTATTCTTTAAAAAAATTTACCCGCTGTATCCAGCATGCATATTGGACGGTAGGATGATGATTCATCTGGTGGTTTTTTTCCTTTGGGAATAAGCACTAATCTTTGCTGTTTCCATTTTTGTGGAAACCTCCTTTCAGGCATGTATTATCACAGGCTTCGGTTATTCTCTCCATCAGCTCTCTAGTATGCTCATCTGCGTGTTCTGAAATTGTAGGTTTGCAATTTAAGGCAACTCTCATGGTGAATTCATCAAAAGATTTTCTTTTCCACCCAATGGCTTTAAATATTTTCGCATGTCTACGAATGTTTCTATTCGTTGATATTTCCCAGATGATTGCATTGTGGTCACTAGCAGTGTAGATACATAATACCTCCCAATTGCAATTTCCTCTGACGAGGCTATTGCTAACAAAAGTAAGGTCTATTATTGAGCTTGCACTGCCCTTGACAAATGTTGGCTTGTCACCACTATTAAGTAAAACAACGTCAAGTGCATTAAAGGCCTCTAAAAATTCTTTACCTCTTGCATTAGTCTTCCTACTTCCCCAGTCTACCGCCCATGCGTTAAAGTCACCGGCTATCGCTACCGGATGGTGTCGTTTTGCATCCTTCACAAGACGATCTAAAAAATCGACAAAATCTGGCAAAGAAAGACTGTGTGTAAACAGATTTTTTGCCGAAAATCGACGTTTTCTCAAAAACGGCTGGACCGATTTCAAAAATTTAAAAGCCATTCGATGTATCGCGATGAGGACTAGCATTTATCAATTTTGCGCGACGATCAGGCAAGCCGTTTCTTTGTGAATAGCAGAAAACTAAAAAAAAATTGTCCACGTTTTATCCCACAGTTCTGAATCGATTTTAAAAATTCAAAAACCATTCGAAAGATATTGGTTGGGAATCGTGCTGATGAGTATTTGGTAGAGATCGGCCGAGCCGTTTTCTTGTAATAAATGATTGAATTTTTTTTTCGACGATATTTATTATTATTTTTTTGACGGTAGATACCATAGTCTTCTAGATCATACTAAAATATTTTGGCCCCACGACAACTTGTTTAGCTGTAAAAATTCGTCAAAGTTTGCAAAAATTAGTATCGCTTTTTTGGAGTTCGTCAAAATTAGACTTTTCTACGACGATTGCTCAAAAACGCCTGAACCAATTTTAGAAATTTAAAAACCGTTTGATGTGTCTCAATGACGACTATCGCTTATCAGTTTTGTGATTCATAATTTTTTCGTGCAATTTTCGTGTTATTTTTGTGTTTTTTCAATTTATTTGTATGCACTGAAGATGGGTCAAATCAAGACCCGAAACGTCTGTTTTAATTACTCGATGGATGCCCAAGAACTATTTTATCATATATATATATATATATATATATATATATATATATATATATATATATTAGGTGTACAACTTTGCTGCCGCCGTTTCCGATATGTGGCTGTACCGGCTGAGGCTGATTGAACTACATAGATGATAATGCCTTTAAAGTGAGTGTGGACAATGCCTAACGAATTGTCATCTCCGTTTCAGTGACAGTTGTTCTTGTTTTCGTATTATTCACGCTCGAAAATGTCCGTTTTTGCCCCAATTCTCGCCGTTTGCGGGAAGTTTTACTTTTCTGTTACAATTCGAAAAAAATGCACCTAAGCGCATCGAATGCTCTCAGAAACTTACTGTGATGCTGCTCTGAGTGAAAGAACGTGTCGGGATTGGTTTCAACGTTTTAAAAATGGTGATTTCGATGCCGAAGACAAACATGGTGGTGGAACCGAAAAAACATATAAAGATGAACAATTAGCTCTTGAAACCATCACAGGAGATCGCTATCGAACGCAACTGATGCGCCTTAGTCGCGAGCTAAAAGAAAAGCGACCACAGTATCAAGAGCGACATGACCAAGTCATCCTCCAACACGACAATGCTCGGCCTCGCGTCGCAAAAGTAGTCAAAAAGTACCTGGAAACTCTGAAATGGGAAGTTTTGCCCCACCCGCTGTATTCCCCAGATGTCGCCCCTTCTGACTTCCACCTATTCCGTTCGATGGCACACGGCCTAGCAGATCAACATCTTCAATCTTTCGAAGAATAGGAAAAATGGATTGCTTCATGGATAGCGCCAAAAGAGGACTTCTTTTTTCGAGCCGGGATCCGAAAATTGCCGGAAAGATAGGAGAAAGTTGTCGCTAGCGACGGACAATACTTTGAATAATACATCTGTAAGCACTTTTTCGCAATAAAGCTTTTAATTTTGAAAAAAAACGGCGGATGCAAAGTTGTACACCTAATATATATATATATATATATATATATATATATATATATATATATATATATATATATATATATATATATATATATATAACAAATGTATTCTGAGTGGATAATAGATATTAATTTGGAAATATGAACAAACATCACTTTTTTTTTGCACTAATTTATTAAATAATAATTTTCACAAACGTTTCGAGACTAGGTTTGTCTCATCATCAGTGTGTTATAATTTAAAATTTAAAATATGGAAACCTAAATTAGCATTTTGTGTTATCCATTACAAGTCGCTCGATACACTGTTCTCTGCCACACCAACGGTCGTCGGTGTCCGCGTTCTCTCCCACTTGAAAACCACTTGAAATTGAATGGTCACGCAATCAGATAGGAAAGGAAGGATTAAAGTCCAGTTGAAAAATAGATGTCGTTAGGAGAAAAAATATTCTATGAATGAGATGGTTTGTTTATAAGATTTGTTTTAAATTATTATAATTAAAAATATATGTACATCGTCGTTGTATTTTAAATGTCTTTTATGAATGGCAAATTTTGGTCCTAAGGCTAGAATATATTTTATGTTATCAGGTATAATTGTCTCTGTTTTATTAATGAGCCATTTGTTCTAATCTAATCCTACTTTTAATATTGGATGTAATTTGTCTCTATTTTCTATTAATTTCAATCATTTTTTTATGTTTGGCTTCCAAATGATTGAATATTTTAATATATTTTTTCAGTTCGAGCTTAAAGAATTTTTCATACTCATCTAATGCTAATATTTCTTGAATATCATGTTCAAGATTAACTATTGTTTTGTTCAACGAAATGATGTCTTTTTCACTGGTCGAAATTTCAAACTTCAATATTTTGTTATGTACTATTTGTAAGCTATTTTGTAAGTTGTGGTTTATTTCATAACGTGTATTTTATTTCGAACAAGTGTTGGAGATATAATTTGGTAACACATTTTCATGCTTACATTTAATGAGAAAATTCCGCTTGTTAATAGTCTTCGCTAAGGTCAGATGTGTTGTCGATAGATGTTTACATCGATTTGCGGCTTCTGCTCCATATTTTGTGTGCACTAATTTGAAATAAGATTGATCCATTTTGAAGTTCACGAAATAATATAACAAATGTATTCTGAGTGGATAATAGATATTAATTTGGAAATATGAACAAACAACACTTTTTTTTGCACTTATTTATTAAATAATAATTTTCACAAACGTTTCGAGACTAGGTTTGTCTCATCATCAGTGTGTTATAATTTAAAATTTAAAATATGGAAACCTAAATTAGCATTTTGTGTTATCCATTACAAGTCGCTCGATACACTGTTCTCTGCCACACCAACGGTCGTCGGTGACCGCATTCTCTCCCACTTGAAAACCACTTGAAATTGAATGGTCACGCAATCAGATAGGAAAGGAAGGATTAGAGTCCACTTGAAAAATAGGTGTCGTTAGGAGAAAAAATATTCTATGAATGAGATGGTTTGTTTATAAGATTTGTTTTAAATTGTTATACTCATATATACAAATGTAAACCCAAAGTACAAAACATCACATATAAAACACTCACATATACTCACATACATAGAACCATATTACACATACACTTATACATATATATACATACATACATAAGTACACAAAAAGCTACAAAGTATTAATAAGATTCAGATATATATCATGTAATATATTGGTATCTGTCCGTAAATTTACTATATTACTTGTATGGACTATTAACATCGATTCTGCAATACTTCTTTTAAATAAATCTTGTTCGTAATATAATATTTGCGGATTATTGAAATCGAAACTATGGCTGTTAGAGATAGCGTGGTCTACGAGTGTACTTTTTTGTTGTATGTTATTATTTTTACTTTGTTTACTTTGTAATTCATGTTGTCTTAATCTTTTTTCTAAATTTTGACATGTTTGCCCAATATAAGATGAATCGCAGTTCAAACAGTCTATTTTGTAAACCACATCTTTTCTTTTTTTGGTAGGTATATTGTCTTTAATGTTCGTGTATATGTCTTTCAGTTGTAGTAAGGGTGACACGGATATGTTAATATTGTGTTTATTAAAAAGCCTTTTGGATAAAAGGTGTAAATCTTTGTATATATATATGGAAAATTCACAAAATATTCATTTTCAGAAACAGACAAGTTATTTGAGCAATGTGGATAATTTTTAAACCTGAACATCTGGTGTCACATTGTAAAATATTATTTCATATTATATAACGGTCAGGAAAAGGTTTGTCAATCTCGTAAACCGGGACGATCCTGCCCAGGCTCGACGGCTCATATAATTAGGTTATAAAATATGTCAATAAAATGTATTCCGTCGGGCCTGGAATTCAAATATATATTCAGTCTAGCATTAACAGGCAAAGAATAAGGAGGTGTCTTGTAAAATAGTATATGGAATAAAATTAAGTTGAATATAATAGAAGTTTCATTTTCCAAAACAATCATCGTGGGGATTTTGCATTTCGTCGATTAATACAAATTACAGTCCACTATCGAAGCATCAACAACGACGTCATGTAAATCGCTCCACAATGTGTGGTTATTATTTGTTTGTCTAATAAAAATTTAATTCTATTTTTAATCATTGGACTGACTGGACCCTAATCCTTCCTTTCCTATCTCATTGCGTAACCATTCAATTTCAAGCGGTTTTCAAGTGGGAGAGAATGCGGACACCGACGACCGTTGGTGTGGCAGAGAACAGTGTATCGAGCGACTTGTAATGGATAACACAAAATGCTAATTTAGGTTTCCATATTTTAAATTTTAAATTATAACACACTGATGATGAGACAAACCTAGTCTCGAAACGTTTGTGATAACTATTATTTAATAAATTGGTGCAAAAAAAAGAGTGTTGTTTGTTCATATATATATATATATATATATATATATATATATATATATATATATATATATATATATATATATATATATATATATATATATATATATATATATATATATATATATCTTGAATATTAATTTTCAGCCAATCGTCGAAATAAAAGAAAACAAATAAATAAAACAAAATATTTATAATATACGTTTCGACACGGATTGTGTGTCATCATTCAGAAAATTTTGTTGTTCAAACAATAGCTAAAGAATTTAAAAAATAAATTTTAATTTTAATTAGAAATAATTAAAGAAAAGAAGATATACATACCACACCAGGAAAAACCATTTTTTTGGTAATTACATAAATCAAACATAAAATACATATAAAATAAATATAGAAAATACCATATTAAGTAAACATATGTTTTATTTTTAATTTTGAACTGAAAATTGTAATACTGTAGTTCTGAGTAAATCGAACGCATACGTGACACACGAAGAGAGCTCAGGAGAGGGATAGTTAAACAGTGGGGACACAATTTTGAAAAATAAAACATAAAATCAAATAGACTATGAAACGCAATAGTCAAAGATTTGGAAAAATATTTTTGAAAAAATTGATATTATTTTAATAAGAGTCATGTACTAGAAGAGCAGAATTACGTTTGTTAACGCAAAGGAGGTTTAAAAAGATAAATTATATATATACATATATATATATATATATATATATATATATATATATATATATATATATATATATATATTAGGGTTTGTCGGTTTTCAGAAACCGGTTTTGAAAACCGGTTTTTTGACAAAAATTATGAAATTTTAAAACCGGTGTTTTAGCGAAAAAAAAACGGTTTTTATTGCATAAATGGAAATGACAAATATACTTGATGAAAGTAAGCGTTTTGACACTTGGAATCATACCGGTTCGATAAAATTTGGAATCATATCAGTCTGTTCTATCCCAGAAAGGTTCGGTGTTATCTTTTGTCTAATGTATATTTTAATTTAGATTATTATATCAATGGATATATTAATTTAGATCAATGCGACTTCTTGTTGAAGGAGTGACTTGCTCTACTCAAATTTAAAAAAAGAGTTTTTAACCCTAGAAGCCACAAGTGAAAGAACAAAATTTCCAGAATTATTATATCATACTTTAGTTCGGTTGCAAGTGACAGAGTATTTTCTATTTCGGAAAATTTGCCGAAATTTTGTGAGTAAACAAAGGACACTTCTAAATAACAAATCGATAGGCGTGCTCAGCTTTTAGCAATCACATTTCATTTAACTAAAAAATAATTAAATATTTGAAATAAATTAATTAAAATTGTTCGGAATAGAATATACTTGGGGTTTTGTTTTATAGTTTTTAGAATTGAAATTGACATTAACAACTATGTATCAATATGTATCTAATTTTTTTTAGATAATTAAAAGTTAAAAAAAAAAATTATGTAAAAATATATTATTTTTATTTATTCAATTTTTTTTATTTCACTTTCATTTCTCAAAATATTTATAATCTATATGTGGAAATGATGCATGAATAACGAATAATCATTTTCAAAGTCGTTTGATCTACATCAACTATTATTTCTTTGTTCTACTAATTAAAATTAAAATAAATTTGTTTACTTTTCATAAAATTGAACATTAAATAAATTCGGTCAAAAACTGCTTTAAATCACACTAAATTTGCCGATATATATATTTTTTTGTTATTACAGAATATTCGAGAAAAAATTGATTTTTTATATGAAATTCGAAAACCGGTTAAAACCGGTTTTCTGTGAAATTTAAAATTCAAAAACCGGTTTTCAGAAATGTCGGTTTTTGTATAAATCCCATATATATATATATATATATATATATATATATATATATATACTAGCTGACCCGGCAAACGTTGTTTTGCTAAGTAAGGTATATTCTAAACAATTTCTAGAAAATCAAAAATATTGATACTTTAAGTGTATAAGGATGATTTGTTTGAATGCTATATACAATGAGGTATTATAAAAACAATAAACCCCATCAGTTCGAATCGAGAAGCCAAACAGTTAACATCGAGTGAATTATTAAGTGAAATTTATTATATAAGTGTAGTGATATGAACGAGACTGCCTTCGGGCAGCAAAAGAATACCAGGTACAAAGGGCCTCGGCCCGATGACCTTGGTGCGTGCGTGTCAAGTGCTATAAAAACGATTTATAACGTCGATAATGACGAAATTATGGAAATTTGTAAATTAAGCGAAAGAAAAATAGAAAAATCAGTGGGAAACATTAAAATAAAACAAAAAAATGAATCGAACGTCAACAAAAACGCAGGAAAAAATGTAAAAATTAACTCTGAAATCATACCAACGATAATAAAATCAGGTACGGTAGACATTAATAAAGTCGATATAAAACAAAATAAAACGAATAAGTTAACGCAAATTAACGACAATACAACGATGGAACGAATGGAATACGAAGAAAATGCAAATAATCAATCTGTAAACAAAACCGTAAACAACAAAACTGTAAATAATGAATCTGTAGACAATATAGATATGCGTAATGAAAAAAACTCAAACGTGAATGAACACAAATCAGCAACGACATACAATCAGTACAAACCTTCAGATAGTGGTCAATTTATAGTATATATAGAATCAACGGAAAAAAACATAGGTAGGTTACACCCGATGGCAATTGGGAGAAAAATTTTCAAGCATATGGGAAATCAAGTAATAGATATACAGTCGGTAGGCCGAAATCAAATTAAAATACAATTACGAACACCAGAAATGGCTAATGAAATACTGGACAAAAAAAGTTTTGCGGAGCATAATCTAAAATGTTACGCTCCAAATTATTTGTTTTTTAAAACAGGTGTTATAACGGACGTAGATCCTACTTTGACAGAGAATGAGATAATAAAAAATATCAAAACACCCTTTCCAATAACTTATGTTCGTCGCATAACGAGAAAAAACGATAAAAAGGAAATAGTTAATACAGGAGCGTATATTATAACTTTCAAAAGCCAAACACTTCCAGAAAAAGTGTCAATATATGCAGTGAAATGTCGCGTTAACCCTTATGTTAAGGTTACCCAATGTTTTAATTGCCTAAGATTTGGCCATACTAGTAAGCAATGTAGGAGTAGTGCTAGATGCTTCAAATGTGCTGAAGATCACAACAGCAAGAATTGTACCATGGAGAACATTAAGTGTATCTATTGCAATGAACCCCACTTAGCAATCAGTAAAATATGTGGCGAATATAAAAAACAGTATACCATCCTGGAACTAGCAGCAAATAATAATATTGCATATAAGGAAGCTAGAGCTATAATTGAAGGAAAATCCTACGCCAAAGTCACAGCCGGATTTTCAATTTCAAATCATCAAAATGAATTTCCACACGTTAGCACCGAATTGAATACTTCTCAGGAAAAGAATTACGACACAACACTATTAGAACCCGAAATACGACAAGGCATCACAACCTCAGATAACAACAGAAGAAACATTACAGTTCAACGAGTAAGACAACCACTCAAACACGAAACCATTCAACAAAACATCATAAATAATAACCACAAAGAAAAACAACCAATGTCAGAAATTATCCAGATCACAAAAACAATAACGGAAATTATAAATAATAGGAATGACGTAGCACCGGAAAGAATTTTGGATAAAATAAAATCTTTCATACTCAGTATACACTCAAGACCAAAATCATAAATAATCACTATGGATCCCTTCAAAATAATTCAATTAAATTGTAGATCTTTTACAGCAAACAGAGGTAGCATAGAACACTATTTAAACACACATAAGATTGCGGTCGCGTGTTTATCAGAAACCTGGTTCAAACCTCATCTGATACATAAGATCAGGAATTATAACATGGTCAGAAGCGATAAAGACGACAATTACGGAGGAACGGCAATCCTCATCAACAAAGCAATAAAACACTCAGTGATTCAAATCAATGACAATAATGCAAGAATTCAGATTTGTGGCATTTCAATAAATTTAACAACACAGATATCGATAATTAGTACATATGCCGCTCCTGATGCTGTTCTGGAACAACATTATTTTCAGCAAATTTTTCGGCAGATAACTAGTCCATTTCTAATTACGGGAGATTTTAATGCACATCACATTGCTTGGGGATGTAACTCATGCGACTCAAAAAGCAATGCACTTTATGACGCAATTGAAGATTATAACCTAGTGATACTCAACGATGGCTCAAACACTATGATTGAAAAACCCAATTGCAGTTCATCTCCGATTGACGTAACGCTATGCTCAGTAAATTTAGCGACAAAAATAGGTTGGGAAGTGATTCATGAGCCGCTTGGCTCAGATCATCTACCGATTAATATTACAATTAGATCAAACATCCCTTTACGTACAGAAATAACTCCATCCAGAAAATGGAAGACTAAAGAAGTAGACTGGGTAAAATACACCGAAAAAATAAAAATATTAATTGATGAATATCAAAAATATCAATCTCCTGATCAGGGATATGAAATCTTTATCGACACAATTAATACCGCCAACGAAATATATGTCGGAAAATACAAACAGTTTTACAAGAACAATTTTACTCCTGCAATTTGGTGGGATGAAGTATTGCAAAAGGCATTCTTAAGTAGAAAGACAGCTTATAAGAAGTATAAGGAAAATTCTAATTTTATAAATTATCAGGAGTATAACAAAATAAATGCATATACAAAAAAGCTTTTCAAAAAAAAAAAAAATAGATAGCTGGATAAACTTCACGAATTCGATAAATAAAGACACTGATGCAAGCGAAATTTGGAAAACAGTAAAAAAATTAGACAAACAATACAGTGGAAAAAATACAATAATTCCAGAACATACTATAGAGGAACTAATGAATTTGTTTGCTGTACAAGGTAAGAATATTCCAAGTAAAAGTTTGCAAAACAATTGTCAAGGAAACACAAACGATTTTGAAAAAATTTCCTTTGATGAAATAGAAAAGGCCATCAAACATAGAGCGAATACTTCACCTGGTATTGACAACATTCATTATATTATGCTATTCCACTTGCCAGATAATGCCAAAACATATCTTACTAATCTTTTCAATGACTTTGTAATAAATAACTTTATACCACCGGATTGGAAAACGCAAATTATTGTGCCAATATTAAAGCCAAACAAAAACGCATTAGACGCGAACTCATACAGGCCTATTGCTTTATCATCATGTATATGTAAAACTTTTGAAAGGGTGATAAAAAGTAGATTGGAGTGGTTGTTAGAAAACAAATCACTATTAGGAGGAACACAATATGGATTTAGAAAAAGAAAAAGAACCATGGACTATCTAGCAAAATTGACTAACGATATTCATATTTCTAACTCTTATAACAAATATTTACTCCTAATTACTACTGACATTAATAAAGCATATGAATCAATAAATATAGACATACTCCATGAAAAATTATTACACTTTAAGGTCGGAAGATCTATAAGGAATATAATTTTAGAGCTGATAACAAATCGACAGATATTTATAAAGGCAAACAACAAATTATACGGTCCCAAAAAAACAAATAAAGGATTAGCACAGGGATCATTGCTATCACCATTACTTTTTAATATATACATGGCTCAGGTAGAAAAAATATTTACAGCTGACACACATATACTACAGTATGCAGATGATATAATCATATATACATCCCAAAATAGTATTGACGAATGTATATCTAAACTCACAAGGGAAATGTCTAAATTCCATCAATGGACATTAAATAATCATCTAACATTATCGCAAGATAAAACAGCCAGTATAATTTTCAGTAGACACATAATACCAGAAGAATTGACACAAATTAAAGTCAATGACAAGTTATTGCCAAGAAAAAGGAGCATTAAATTGCTAGGACTACATCTGGATGAGAAAATTATGTTCAGAGAGCATATAACATACACAATAAAGAGATGCGAACGTGGAATTAATCTACTTAGACTATTAGCTAAAACTTGGCAGATCCTCAGATATGTATAAATATTTACAAATCTATAATTAGATCCGTAATAGACTATGGCAGCTTTATATATGGTCGAGGAGCAAAATCATTAATGGAAAAACTAGACAAAACGCAATACGCAGCCCTAAGAGTATGCATTGGAGCGATGCGTTCAACGCCAACCAATGCTCTTCTGGTGGAAACTGGTGAACCACCTCTAAGTATCCGCAGAACAATGTTAGGAAATAATTTTCTTTTAACAAAGATACATAATGATAACGAAAATATCCCTACACAAATGGAGCTGTTACATAAACTAGTTTCTACAAAAACATATTGGCGCAAGAAACAAAATCCAATATTAGTAGATTGCCTCATAAATATCAAAAAATATGAAAATAATATAATCAAAAATTCTACATTGCCAGTGTTTAAATTGCCACAAAAATTAATATATAAAAAAAATAAACACATACCTAGAAGAAAATCTGGTAAACACTAACATTATGAATGTAGCTTTACAAAACACAATATTTAACTATAAGGTAAGGTTAACATGGCCTGGAGCAAAATTTATGTACACAGATGGAGCCAAAATAGGGAATTTAGCAGGATGTGCAGCTTTTGAACCAACAAGCAATACAGTCAAATACATCAAGTTGCCAGAATTGACTTCTATCTTTACTGCTGAACTTATAGGCATCAAAAACGCAATAAAAATTATTGAAGATAATCATATAGAAAACTGTGTCATTCTAACCGACTCTCGGAGTGCAATAGAGGCGCTAGGAAAAATAGACAGTAAGACAAATAACATTATTTTGGAAATACTAGAGACTATAGAAAAGTTAGAAAACAGGAAATATAAAATAAACATTGTGTGGATGAAGGCACATGCAGGTATTAAGAACAACGAAGCTGTAGACAAATTTGCAAAACAGGCTTGTCAATTCGTGGAGGAAGGACATAAAATCCCAGCTTCGGACCTAAGACAGAAGCTGAAGCAAATCGCACTACATCAATGGCAACTCAATTATACAAAGTTTCTAGAGAAAAAAGGACAGTAGTATGGATCAATAAACCCGAAAGTATCTACAAAACCTTGGTTTAAAAAAATAAAACAAACTAGAAAATATATTACAAATATATGTAGGATACGACTAGGTCACGGGAGGTTTCGACAGCACCTAAATAAAATTAATATTATCAATTCCCCAGCATGTATATGTGGGTATGAGGAAGAATCCCTTAATCACATTTTTTTTGAATGTCCCCGATTTCAGTCTGCAAGGGAAAAATTTTACGCTGCAAGCTGCAAAAAGAGAAAATTGAGTTTCCTACTAGCGTTCATCAATTACTTCTAATTAGTTCTGAAAGCATACATAATATTATTAATCAATTTCTTATGGAGAGTAGTTTAGAAATTTAATTTATAAATTCAACATCATATTGTATTGTATATTCAAAGTTTATGTATATTGATTAGTATTCAAAGATTTTTGTATATAGATCTCTCTGTAAACTAAGTGGTGGCAGTATGATTCAGATCAGATGCCATTATAATAAATAAATAAAAAAAAAAAAAAAAAAACATTAGTTTGTCTATATTTTGTCAATACAATCAAACTGGAAGATTTATACACTTTATCGTATAACACAACATAGTATAATCCATCCAAGTATTTTTTGGTCTTTCGACTTATTGATTACGTTTCAAGTTTTTCACATTCTTTTTGGATTCTGGATTTTGTGTATAATTGTAAATAATACTACTGAGCTCATACAAAATTTTAAAACTTTTGCGAGGAGAGATAGAAAATAAATTAAGTATTTCTTTTTTGACCTGCTTTTTGAAAAGTTTAAAGTGACATTCGGTGAATTAAAGTAAATATAAAGTATATATGTAGAGCAGGGCGAGGCACAAAGGTCCAATTTGACTTTGAGCAAATATAAACTATATTGTGAAAACCCTAACAATTATATCACAACAAACTACACATATCAAACGAACAATTATCTGAGTTCAGTAAACTGCCTTCTACTTCATCATTGTAGAAATGTGCTTTTTGATGTCGTTCAAAAATTTGTTATCTAGACTTTTTTACCCTATAGGCGGGGTAACTTGAAACGGGCAGGTGGCAAAAAGATTTAAAGCCTTATTATAGTTTTAAAGGTATTTTACAAAATAATTACATTTTTAACTAATGCTTAAAAACTACCAATGGAAGAAAATATTTTATTATGGATTCTCATAGATTACCGTTTATCTCCCCCATTTCAAAGATTACCGTTTTCAAATCAAGGTTGTAGCTGGCTATACATCTTTTTTTCTCTACTTTCAAATATTGTTGTTAAACAATGCTTAACTTTACTGATTTTTGACACATCAGTGGTGGACCTTTTTAATCCTGGACCTTCATATGTTACTATCTATTTTGCGATAAATTCTGGAAAATTATAACTGGAAAAATGTTATTCGACAAAATGTCCATTCGAACGAACTCTATGCAATTGCACGGTACTATTAGGGTTACGCGCGGGTGTACTGGCTCCGGTTTTTTCAATTTTCCAATGTGTTCCACCAAATTGATTTGAACAATATTTTCAGTACTAAAAGAAAAAACAATAAGCTTTCGAATAACGCTAATTAGAAGGTGGTCCAACTAAACGCACTACCGGAAAACATCAATTGAAAAATTATTTTATCTTTTTCAGCTAATAATATTTAATTATTTGGCATTAATTGTTCTACGTAATGTGGCCTAAGCCAATATGAATAGCACCACGTAAATTTTTTTTCGATATCTTTTATGGTTACGTCAAAAAGTGAGTTTGAAAAAAGGGGCCACTTTCACATATTTTCAATGATATCTCGGCCATAAGATGAGATACAAAGTTGAAAATTGGTATATCGGTTTTTATCATTTAGACCTATAAAATGGCATATAAATTATTTAAATACCAGGGTGGGGCCGATTCTATATGGCAATGCGCCCATACCCTTTAGGTTCAGAATTTAAATACCATAAATAAAAAAAAATATAACTTAGAAAATGTTTTATAAATACCAATGAGTATATAATTATACAAATGAGATCTTTCAGAGCACCGTGTTTGAGAAAAATATGCCAAAAAGTGCATTTTCATATTAACATATCAAAAAAGTAATTATAAGCAATTAAGCTTATAAACTAGATCTAGTTATAATCTAGTTTATAAGCTTAATTGCATAGATTGTAATTGCGTCTACATAGGTGAAACCAGTCAAAACTTGCACAAAAGAACATCGCAACACAAAAACAACTCTAAAAATAAGAACCAGAATAAAACACAATTAACGGATCACATTAATCAGCTCAAACATAACATTGATTTTTCCAATACCACGATCCTTCATTTCGAAAATAATTTATTTAAAAGACGATTTAGCGAAGGTTGCCTAATATCTTTACACAAGGAGACGGCCATAAATTTAATGACTGACAACAATTCGCTTTGCAATGACTAAACAATAATCCTCGACCATTTTCAAAACACCACCATATCTGAATGAAGCGTGTATTTTCATTATTTTATTATTTTACAAAAAACATATATTTGCCTGTGTTTTTTACACTTTCGCAAAATTTGTAAACACAATTTATTCAGTATTTAGACGTTAGTCAATTTGTACACACTAGAATGTAACCAAAAAATTGTCAAAAAAATAATTAGTTTAAATGTTCCAGTTATTAATAGCTTGGTTTATCACAGTGTAATAGTGTAGTGTATTTTTGTTCAATTAATTTTACTCGATGAAGACCGAAACCTATGGATAAATAAAGTATTTAAAAACTACTTTAGTTTTTTTTTACTTGGTGTTACTGCCCGATTCTAAATAACTCATCAAAATATATATCAACACCAAACTCACATATTTCAAAATATTATATATATATATATATATATATATATATATATTTATATATAAATATATAATGTAAAATAATAATATTACTATTACGATTCTTTGCCTTATTTTACATAAGAAAAAAAATGGTAATCTCAAAAAATTTGCTGAATCTGTATTTATCTTTTTGAACCCCTTCTGCGTTAATAAACGAAATTCTGCTCTGTTAGTACATGACTCTTATTATAATATCATCATTTTTTTTAACTTTCTGTAGGGTGAGTCGAAAATGAAAATTTTTATATATCTTTAATGTTTCAGAGTTTTCTGAACATTTTGGCATACCTTAGAAAAAATGGATCTATGTGTAGTGTGTGTGTGTGTGCGGATACAAATTTCGGGACGATTTTGGGAACACGGTTCAACCGATTTCAATTATTGAGATTGCTGTTGATAAGGAGGCGTGCTGATTAGTTTTTGGCGATGGCAGGTCTAGCCGTTCCGAAGATACGGGGCAAAAAGTGCCAAAAACGGTAACTCTGTTATTAAGAGAACGGAGTTCCGATTTTAATAATTCAAAAAACATTTTACTTATATTGACATAATGAAGAACTGATCAAATTTTTACGAAGGCAGGTCTAGCGGTTTCGTAGATCTAGTAATCTAGTAAAATAAGTCAAAAATGACCATTAGACATATGCACATCAAATTATCAGATATATTATAGAGATTTTAACAATATAGTCCAAGAGCCCGTGGGCGGATGACAGTATGTATTTTACGACACCTGAGATTTTGTGCATCGATTTCTCTATACCTATCCTACATGAGATAGGGACTGACTAAGCTCAAAGTGGCGGACACAGCTACTGCGCAGCTGGTAAAGGTACCTTGCTTTCGACCATTTCCAAACCATTTTACGATGGCTGCCGTTTCGAAAATATAATATTATTACTATCGGAAAATACCAATGGCAGACGATTTTGAAATAGCAGAAAAATTTTTTTTTGAATGTATTTGATGATGTCTGTCATTTACATATTTTATTCCTTATAGTATCAAAAGCTTATATTCATCACGGCAGATGTGTACCTGGCGTACCAACATCAGCAGAGTTAAAAAACTCGGCTTCCATCCGGCCTGATAGTATGCACAAATCTCCATGTTTTATACCGGTATAAGCAATTTTTTCATAATGATAATTGAAATCAATATTTTTTAGTCTATATATGATATTTAATAATGTTGATGAGCGGAAAAAAGGATTTTTTACGCTAAATTCATAAATATTAAAGTATACAAACGATAACAACAATTATTGTGATGTTTGTTCAATTTTTTGAATTATTGTAGTCTAATTTTGTATAAAATGTTGTATAAAAATAAAGTTATACAATATTATATCTTGAGGATTTTTTGTTTTATACAATATTATATATATTCTGTTTTGTACAATATTATATATATATATATATATATATATATATATATATATATATATATCTTGATAGTTTTTTCGACGTTGAAACATATTTCAAAGTAACTAGCAGCCCATTCGTCAAAATAAAAAAGGTATAAAGTATTAAAAACTTTTATTTATACGTTTCGACACAAGATGCGTGTCATCATTCAGCAACTACAACAATTTGAAATTTTTTTTTACTAATATAACACCAATATAGATTAATTATAACATAGAGAAACATTATACACACCACAGGACAAAAACACTCAAAAAAATTATTTTAAAAAATTAAACTTGTAACATATCAGAAAAAAAAATCCTGTAAACACGCCTAGTGAAAGATTACAGTCGAGTCTTTTGCTCGGTATGGGCGTGTTTCATGCTTCATAATGTTACATTTCAAAACTTTAAGTCAAATTAGTTTTCAAATCTTTTAGTTATTCATAATTTTTTTTCAAAAAAAAATGTTTTTTTCTAATATGTTACAAGTTTAATTTTTTAAAATAAATTTATTGAGTGTTTTTGTCCTGTGGTGTGTATAATGTTTCTCTATGTTATAATTAATCTATATTGGTGTTATATTAGTAAATAAAATTTTCAAATTATAATTCAAATTATATACATATATATTCTTTATTTATCATCATCTCGGAGCCATATCGATTTCTTTTCTCGTGACGTTTTCTTTTTTTGTTGGCTATTACAATTTTTGGTTGAAATCGTTAAACTGTTAATGAAATCTTACTTTCGGTTGTGAAGATAAAAAACTTTGACAGTGTAGTGAAAAATTAAATACGTGTACGTATTAATACGAATAGTGGATCAGGGCGCTGGAGATACAATGCCGGCCTGAGAAAAACTCTGAGCCTACGGGAGTCGAGCAGATTACAGATCGGACAAGGTGTAATGCGCCCTCGACGTTTCATCCGGGGGAGCAGACAGGTGTTAGAGTGCGCCACCTAGGATATCTGAAGCAGAGAAAGCTGGTCCGGCACCAGGGACGGAGGTTTGAAAGATCGAGGGCGATCTTTAGAGGAGGAGGAGTAGTGTTACGAATGTGTGCATGAGCACCCACACACAGATATGAAATAACACATAACTACACCTCTCCCTATATGCATAAAAACGTCATGTCTCTGATGTATATTTTTGCAGATATTTGCAATAAAAAACTATGACAAACGCCAAAAAAAACTAATTTTTAGTAGCCAGTAACTTCAAAAGTATTTGCTTTCTTGAAGAACATCATGAAACATTTTTCTCTTATAATTAGTTCTTCTATCGATATTTGACGTTATTTTAAAAACAAACGAAATTACACTGAGGATGGGTGTCCTCCACCAGTGGAGTTCAAATTATTTTCACTTTTGATCTTGAGACTAAGATGAACCTAATTCCAAAATTTCATACGAATTACAGCACAGTAAATTATATGGAGACAACCCTTTCCATATATGTGAAACCATCCCTGATGAAGGATTGAGTGAGTGTGGGAAAGTCCGCAAGTGGATTGAGTCGGAGATTGTCCCTCAGGGGCGTCAGTCGAAAGTTTCCGTTCTTAAGCGTATATGAGTTGAAGGGATGAGCGCGGTGTAGTGCGCATCAAATTAATGTTTATGATAATGTAAGTTAAAATAATGTTATGGGGGGCAGCGTATCGAAAGCTGTCCCCAAACCGAAAGTTTTTTTTTTTTATTTATTTATTAACTGGCCTCGACTCCTTAGTCATCCAGCCATTACAAATTACAATACAAATATAAATATAAACTAAGTAGAAAATTAAAATTAAAAATCACAATACCAATGAAGAATAGTTACAATAAACAAACCTAAAAACATCCTACTCTATAGCCTTATATTAGATTCATTTACAAAGTCTATCAGTATTCTGTACAAATCAATGTTATTACTACTAATGATGAACCTAGCATTTATAGGAAATGTCACATTCCGCTGTTGAAGCTTTTTAAACAGAATTATTCGTTGCCTTTCATACAATGGGCAACTCCACAATATGTGATCTATTGTGTCCAGTACAGTGCTGCACGAACAGAACGGGTCTTGTTTGATCCCAATCCTAAATAGATGGACATTGTTCTTCGTGTGCGCCAATCTTAATCTGCATATTGTAGATATCTCTCTTCTATTCCAGTTAAATTTTTCAAACCATGTATTTCTGGACACTATCGGTTTACACGGTCGGAATAATATTCCTTTTGACGCTGATTCGAGATCAAATATTTTTTGCCAATGCAACATCCCCATTTTTGTGATCTTTCGTTTCAGATCCACGGCAGGAGCTTTTTTAATTAAAGTGGCTGAGTTTTGTGCCTCTTTGGCCAGGCTATCCGCGATCTCATTCCCGGTGATATTGTGATGGCCTCATATCCATACTAATTCGATCTTGTAGTTATTGTTGTTTAGCTTTTCTATTTTTTGTAAACAGTCGAATATTAATGGATTGCCATAATCTTTAGGCATATTTAAGGCATGCAGTGAGGACATGCTATCAGAAAGAATCATTGCCTTCTTTAATTTATGCCTTCCTTAATTGATGCATTGTTGATAGCCGTCAATTCTGCAGTAAATATTGATGCCCAATCTGGGAGTTTAATTTGAAGCTGTATATCCTGGCTTGGTATGTATACAGCACAGCCAACGCCGTCATCAGTTTTTGAGCCGTCCGTATAGATTTGTATATACTTTTCCCATCTAGTGTTCAATAAGGCGTGCAATTCCAGATTGATTATTTTCTTATCCATATTCTTTCCAATGACTAATTCGTCTGATAGGTGTATATATTTTTTGGGAATCGTTGCTTTCCAAGTCACTGTGTAGTAGGCCAATCTGTTGCTTATTATTATGTTATCTTCTAAAGACTTTAATGAATGAAAACCAGCAACTAGCGGAGGGATCGGTTTATTAAACCAGTACCTATTATTGAAATGCCAAACTGCCAGTGCCTCTAGCTGATCTTGAATCCATGAATGATCAAAATTGACTTTTTTGATCAAGAATCTATTCGTTAGTACTTGTTTTCTTATATCTAAGGGAGCTTCCCCGGCTTCAGCTAATAAAGAGTTAGTGGGGGTTGATTTTAAAGATCCCAGACATGTTCTTATAGCTGCAAATTGCGCTCTACTCAACTTTTTATGTAAGCCTGCGGACAATCCTCCGTAAATTTGACAGCCATAGTCAAAATGGGGTCTAATGATAGCTTTATATAAAGAAAGACATGCATTTGGGTGTGTACCCCAGCTGGTGTTACATACTCTTTTGAGTAAATTAATCCCTTTCTCGCATTTGAATAATATCTCGCTTATGTGCTTGTTGAAATTTAATTTTTTATCAAAAGTCACACCCAGGATTTTAATGTTTTCTAATATTTCGATTCTTATCGTATCAATAACTATTACATGCATATTTTTGGGAAATCTATGCCTGGTAAAAATTATGCTTTTGGTCTTCCTCGGTTTCAAAACAAGTCTATTATTCCGCATCCATTCCAAATCTTTTGATATGGCATTAGCCATTTCTGCTCTGCAATGCTCTACTGAGTGAGAAACTGTGTACATAATCAGATCGTCCGCATATTGTAGCTTTTTGACTCTTGTCCCTTCTGACGATATAAAGTCTGCCATATAGATGTTAAATAGGAGAGGGCTCAGAATCGAACCTTGTGGGATGCCCGTATATGATGTCCTTGGCCCTATTAGACGATTCTTATTTCTCACGTAAATTTTTCTATTGGATAGCAGTGACATTATAATAATAATAATATTGTCTTGTAATTATGTAGCTTCTTTTTGAGAATATTATGATCAACATGATCATATGCCTTTTCAATATCTGCCGTAACTAGTAGCACTTCTTTTTTATATGACAATGCACTATATAGATCTACCAGTAGCTCGCTCAACAAGTCGATTGTACCTTTTCCTCTCCTAAATCCGAATTGATATTTATTTAATATACCCTTTTTCTCTATGTACCATTCTAATCTTTTTTTTAAAATGCTTTCAAAGATTTTCGTGAGACAAGGAAGAAGCATTATTGGTCGATAGGACTTATGATCACTTGGATTTTTTTGCGGTTTTAATATTGGCACTAGCACCGCAATTTTCCAATCTTCCGGGATCCAACTTGAATTTAATATAAAGTTGAACATTTCAACTATTATACATTTGAATGCTTTGGGGCATTCTTTAATCATAATGTATGTGATGTTATCAAATCCTGGAGAGCTGTTTCTTTTGTCTTTTAGTGCCAGTTCTAGCTCCTCATAATCAATGCGTCCTTCGATTTCATGAATTGCGTAGTCATCACTTGTTTCTTCTGCTTGGTCTTGGGAGTATTGTACGGGACCAGGTACAAAGTCAGGCGTATGGATCTTCAAAATTGTCTCACAGAAATTGTCACTCATTTGCTGAATTGGGGACTCGCCATTATTTTTATTATTTAATCTTTTTACAATGTTCCATAATTTATTAATGTTTGTATTTCTATTGATGGAATTCACGAATTCAAGCCATTTTTCTCTTTTTTTTGTTTTAAATAGTTTTCTAGTCTGTGCTGTGATTTTTTGGAGCTCCAGGTAATTTTTGAAGTTGAATTGAGCTTTTAGTCTTTTAAATGCTATTCTTCTTTTTCTAACTTGAATTTCGCATTCATTATCCCACCATAAAGCCGGTTTATTGTATCCGATCTTGGTAATTTATACTGTTTAATGTGCTTAGTGGCTGCATTATTTATTGTTTCTTGAATAAAATTATACATATTTTCAGAATCATTTGGAATGTATGATGTCTCTAAAGTCTCTTCGATATCTAATCTATACTCATTCCAATTTGCCTCCTTAGTCATCCATTTTCTGCCTGGATACCATCCCACTCTCGTATTACATTTGAATTGCATCTTTATTAAGATAGGCAAATAGTCAGAGCCTACATTATCTGGTATTACGCTCCAATGAAGTCTATCATGAACAGAAGGCGAACAGAAAGTCAGGTCGATGGCGGCTGATTTCTTCCTAGGCGTTTGTGCTGTCGTATGCGTTCCGTCATTCAGCATTAACAGATTAAGGCTATCCACAATATTGTAAATAATAGCTCTTCCTCTGTCAATTATTTCATTACCCCAAGCTAAATGTTTGCTATTGAAATCTCCTGTTACAATTATTCTGACAGGAATCTGTTCGATGATATTTTTGATTAAATATAGATCCTTTGTTGCCTGTGGTGCGCAATAAATTGAAACCAAACAGAACGGAGTAGCCGATTTAATTATTACCGCGGTCATTTGCATGTCTCGGTTACTTAGTGAATGTGCGAATTCTTCGCATGGAATGTTATTTTTGATCAATATGGCCGAACCACCGTAGCCGTCCTGTCTGTCCTGTCGAAATATGTTATACCATTTGAATTTAACTAATTGGCCCTGTTTCAGCCATGTTTCAGTAAGAGCTGCCATATGAATTTTCTTATGAAACGTAAGATTTCCGATGCTTTCCTTATTTGCTCTTAAAGATCTACAATTTAATTGTAAAATATTTATATTATCTAAAAAATTTATATAAAAAAATAAACACATACCTAGAAGAAAATCTGGTAAACACTAACATTATGAATGTAGCTTTACGAAACACAATATTTAATTATAAGGTAAGGTTAACATGGCGTGGAGCAAAATTTATATACACAGATGGAGCCAAAATAGGGAATTTAGCAGGATGTGCAGCTTTTGAACCAACAAGCAATACAGTCAAATACATCAAGTTGCCAGAATTGACTTCTATCTTTACTGCTGAACTTATAGGCATCAAAAACGCAATAAAAATTATTGAAGATAATCATATAGAAAACTGTGTCATTCTAACCGACTCTCGGAGTGCAATAGAGGCGCTAGGAAAAATAGACAGTAAGACAAATAACATTATTTTGGAAATACTGGAGGCTATAGAAAAGTTAGAAAACAGGAAATATAAAATAAACATTGTGTGGATGTAGGCACATGCAGGTATTAAGAACAACGAAGCTGTAGACAAATTTGCAAAACAGGCTTGTCAATTCGGGGAGGAAGGACATAAAATCCCAGCTTCGGACCTAAGACAGAAACTGAAGCAAATCCACTACATCAATGGCAACTCAATTATACAAAGTTTCTAGAGAAAAAAGGACAGAAGTATGGATCAATAAACCCGAAAGTATCTACAAAACCTTGGTTTAAAAAAATAAAACAAACTAGAAAATATATTACAAATATATGTAGGATACGACTAGGTCACGGGAGGTATCGACAGCACCTAAATAAAATTAATATTATCAATTCCCCAGCATGTATATGTGGGTATGAGGAAGAATCCCTTAATCACATTTTTTTTTTTGAATGTCCCCGATTTCAGTCTGCAAGGGAAAAATTTTACGCTGCAAGCTGCAAAAAGAGAAAATTGAGTTTCCTACTAGCGTTCATCAAAAACTTCTAATTAGTTCTGAAAGCATACATAATATTATTAATCAATTTCTTATGGAGAGTAGTTTAGAAATTTAATTTATAAATTCAACATCATATTGTATTGTATATTCAAAGTTTATGTATATTGATTAGTATTTAAAGATTTTTGTATATAGATCTCTCTGTAAACTAAGTGGTGGCAATATGATTCATATCAGATGCCATTATAATAAATAAATAAAAAATAAATAAAATAAAATAAACCCCATTAGTTTGTGTATATTTTGTCAATACAATCAAACTGGAAGATTTATACACTTTATCGTATAACACAACATAATATAATCCATCCAAGTATTTTTTGGTCTTTCGACTTATTGATTACGTTTCAAGTTTTTCACATTTTTTCTTGGATTCTGGATTTTGTGTATAATTGTAAATAATACTACTGAGCTTATACAAAATTTTCAAACTTTTGCGAGGAGAGATAGAAAATAAATTAAGTATTTCTTTTTTTACCTGCTTTTTGAAAAGTTTAAAGTGACATTCGGTGAATTAAAGTAAATATAAAGTATATATGTAGAGCAGGGCGAGGCACAAAGGTCCAATTTGACTTTGAGCAAATATAAACTATATTGTGAAAACCCTAAAAATTATATCACAACAAATTACACATATCAAACGAACAATTATCTGAGTTCAGTAAACTGCCTTCTACTTCATCATTGTAGAAATGTGCTTTTTGATGTCGTTCAAAAATTTGTTATCTAGACTTTTTTACCCTATAGGCGGGGTAACTTGAAACGGGCAGGTGGCAAAAAGATTTAAAGCCTTATTATAGTTTTAAAGGTATTTTACAAAATAATTACATTTTTAACTAATGCTTAAAAACTACCAATGGAAGAAAATATTTTATTATGGATTCTCATAGATTACCGTTTATCTCCCCCATTTCAAAGATTACCGTTTTCAAATCAAGGTTGTAGCTGGCTATACATCTTTTTTCCTCTACTTTCAAATATTGTTGTTAAACAATGCTTAACTTTACTGATTTTTGACATATCAGTGGTGGACCTTTTTAATCCTGGACCTTCATATGTTACTATCTATTCTGCAATAAATTCTGGGAAATTATAACTAGAAAAATGTTATTCGACAAAATGTCCATTTGATACCAAATTTAGGTTCTGAATTTAAATACCATAAATAAAAAAAATATAACTTAGAAAATGTTTTATAAATACCAATGAGTATATAATTATACAAATGAGATCTTTCAGAGCACCGTGTTTGAGAAAAATATGCCAAAAAGTGCATTTTCATATTAACATATCAAAAAAGTAATTATAAGCAATTAAGCTTATAAACTAGATCTAGTTATAATCTAGTTTATAAGCTTAATTGCCTAAATTGTAATTGCGTCTACATAGGTGAAACCAGTCAAAACTTGCACAAAAGAACATCACAACACAAAAACAACTCTAAAAATAAGAACCAGAATAAAACACAATTAACGGATCACATTAATCAGCTCAAACATAACATTGATTTTTTTAATATCACGATCCTTCATTTCGAAAATAATTTATTTAAAAGACGATTTAGCGAAGGTTGCCTAATATCTATACACAAGGAGACGGCCATAAATTTAATGACTGACAACAATTCGCTCTGCAATGACTAAAAAATAATCCTCGACCATTTTCAAAACACCACCATATCTGAATGAAGCGTGTATTTTCATTATTTGATTATTTTACAAAAAACATATATTTGCCTGTGTTTTTTACACTTTCGCAAAATTTGTAAACACAATTTATTCAGTATTTAGACGTCAGTCAATTTGTACACACTAGAATGTAACCAAAAAATTGTCAAAAAAATAATTAGTTTAAATGTTTCAGTTATTAATAGCTTGGTTTATCACAGTGTAATAGTGTAGTGTATTTTTGTTCAATTAATTTTACTCGATGAAGACCGAAACGTATGGATAAATAAAGTATTTAAAAACTACTTTAGTTTTTTTTTTACTTGGTGTTACTGCCCGATTCTAAATAACTCATCAAAATATATATCAACACGAAACTCACATATTTCAAAATATTATATATATATATATATATATATATATATAAATATATAATGTAAAATAATAATATTACTATTACGATTCTTTGCCTTATTTTACATAAGAAAAAAAATGGTAATATCAAAAAATTTGCTGAATCTGTATTTAACTTTTTGAACCCCTTCTTTAAACAAAATTCTGCTCTGTTAGTACATGACTCTTATTATAATATCATCATTTTTTTAACTTTCTGTAGGGTGAGTCGAAAATGAAAATTTTTATATATCTTTAATGTTTCAGAGTTTTCTGAACATTTTGGCATACCTTAGAAAAAATGGATCTATGTGTAGTGTGTGTGTGTGCGGATACAAATTTCGGGACGATTTTGGGAACACGGTTCAATCGATTTCAATTATTGAGATTGCTGTTGATAAGGAGGCGTGCTGATTAGTTTTTGGCGATGGCAGGTCTAGCCGTTCCGAAGATACGGGGCAAAAAGTGCCAAAAACGGTAACTCTGTTTTTAAGAGAACGGAGTTCCGATTTTAATAATTCAAAAAACATTTTACTTATATTGACAAAATGAAGAACTGATCAAATTTTTACGAAGGCAGGTCTAGCGGTTTCGTAAATCTAGTAATCTAGTAAAAAGCTGCCATATGAATTTTCTTATGAAACATAAGATTTCCGATGCTTTCCTTATTTGCTCTTAAAGATCTACAATTTAATTGTAAAATATTTATATTATCCATCTTTGGTTGGTATTTCTTATAATTATATTTTTCACTATCTTCTAACTTTCGTTAGAATTGACTACACTTATTTTATTGTGTATTTCATCTTTATTACGATTATCTATACCTGTTTTATTATTTTGGTTTAAGTAATTCATAATGGTATGTGTATCCCATTTTAACTTATATATAATTGCATCTATCTCTTTACATTCTTTATTTCTCTCACATTCTATTTTTTCTCGAAATTTATTTGTCAATTCTATAAAATTATTTAATTGTCGTTTATTTTCTTCCTTTTTATTGGTCTTATTACTGTTTAGGCTTAGTTGTTCTTGGTTTCTTTTTTCAGGTTTTTCAGTTATCTGGTCTCTGTTAAATCGATTGATCGGCCTCAAGTATTCTGTTCGACGTTTATACATAATATTTCTTGGTTTATTTATTAACATTAATCTGCCTTTATCAATGTTAATTTCTTGTTCATCTAAACTATTCAATAATTCATATTTATTTTTATGCCTGTGTGAATCCATTTCGGTATTGCCATTTAGTCTCGGAAACGATGAATTAAACCCCGGATTGTACGGGTTGATCTTAGCAGCCTCAGCATATCCCTTTTTCCACATCCTGTTTTTAGCTTCAAGATAAGATATGTTATGTAGTGCCATTATTTCTTTATTTACTTTGAAGAATTTACATTCTTTGTCGTTTGCTTGATGATTTACATGGCATACTGCACATATAAAGTCTGACACGATATGGCAATTTTCATGAGAGTGTTCTTCTGAACAATATCGGCATCTTATCTTGCTTTTGCATTGATTTTTTATATGTCCATAACGACAGCATTTGTGGCATTGCGTTACAGATTGAATGTAATGACTGACAGCACACCTAACCGAATACTTTGAGACGTATTCTGGCAGATAGTTACCCCTGAACACTATTTTTACCATTTGTGATTTCATATTTATTTTTTCTAAGTTTCTTTTTTTAATGCATTTGACATCTAATATTTTGATATCCGATCTAATAACATCCATGATTTCTTGCTCATCCATGTCGGGTTCAACGTTAAAAATAATGCCGGTTCTGTATAATTTATGTCTTGAGATGTACGTTCGTGTGTTAAATTTTTCCAAAATTTTCTCTTCGATTAATTTATTAGCATAAAAGTAGTCTTTAAATACTAATTTGATTTTGTTTCTCCCGATCTTTGAGATGTCTATGATATTTTTGCTTATGTTAAGCGATTGTTTGAATATCAATCTGCCTAAAGCTAGATTGTGAAATCTGCCAATGCTTTCGTTAGTTGATTCCGCAAAAACCGTGTACGGTCCTTCATCATATGGTTCATAATAATTAATTTCTTCGTTTATTTTATTATTTCTAGTGTTATCTTCATTTGTCATATTACTTTCTTCATCCATCATTTCTATCCAACTTTTACTTTTTTCAGTGCTGCTGAAACCTGGGTTATCCTCCATATTTTCATTTAATGTTGTTACTTTGTCTTGTTTAGAATACAATTTTATCAATTTCTTGATTAATTCTTCAGGTATATTAACCGTTTTTAAACTAGCTTTATTCTTGGTTCTTTTATTGTTTTTTTGCAACATAACTTTATTGTCATCACCATTTGTATTATATAAATTCACTTGATTTATCGATGTATTATTATCACTCCGCGAGTTATTTTCCACATTGCTCGGCAAAACTGTTGTATTTAACAATTCACTGTCGCTTTCTTCCGAAAAATCACTCTCCATTACCTCATCATTATTGATAACATGAATCGATTTACCTATTTGGATACCTGTTTCAACCTCCGTGCTATTGTTTTCCTTATTTATAACTGCAGGTATTGATGCCCCGCCGGGTTCAAACGGTTTATACTCTATTATTCAACATTACTTAAGTAACTCTTTTATTGTAATTACTAGTCGCTTCGATCCGTTCAGTTCGGTTGCTCGAGCTCGAATGAAACCGAAAGTTAATGATTATTGAAAATCGTGAATAGTGTGTGAAGTGAAGTTACAAAAAAGTTTAGATTTAAGTTGTAGGGTTTAGATTGATATTAGAATAAGTATGTAAATATAAAATATTGTTTAGTTAAGTCACGAACAAAAGCCTCTCATTACTAGTAGTTGTAAATTTAAATAGTCTTTCAGCAATACGCGATAAACGATTTAACTAACTAATAATAAAATGATTTATTACAAAAGAATTATAAATAACACTTAGAACAAGGGGTGTTATCTCC
Organism: Ctenocephalides felis; assembly: GCF_003426905.1. NCBI lineage: Eukaryota > Metazoa > Arthropoda > Insecta > Siphonaptera > Pulicidae > Ctenocephalides > Ctenocephalides felis. Next base: position 56,610,031 of record NW_020537646.1, on the reverse strand, counting down.
GAGTAAACGCGCGTAGTTTTGTTCTTGAGTAGTGTCAATTTTTAAAAACAGATGGCTCATGTGTACTCAATTTCAACTGCAAATTTTTCGTGGTTCGTGCAAGTAGCTGTCAAGTATTTGATCGATGTACGAATAACCTAATTTCGTGAACTCGTGTTGTTTCTAATTAATTAATTGTGTGAATTAAAGTGAAATTTGATATGGCAAAGTGTTTTTATAGTACCGAAAAAAGTGTCAAGTGCGGGTTGACACTTTTTTCGGTACTATAAAATACCAACACCAGTTCCTGCAAAGGTATTTTTTTATAATAATTGCAGCAAAAATTATATATAATCAAATATGATATTACAACATGTTATTATATTGAATAGGTGTTTTGGGGGTACCTGCAAATTGCTGCAAAATGTACGAACAAGGCGCAGGAGTACTTTTCACACCCAAGGAATGCATGACACTTTCAAAATTTCATTCCAGGAGATAGGATAAGAAGTATTCATAAACAATGCAATAATTTAAGGAATAAATTGTAACAGAGTATTAAATGTTCTAAGACGTGTTCAAATTTAAAAGGAACAAAAATTACAGCCGAGGACATATTTCTTGCTTTAAGTCTGTACAAATAGTCTTCAAAGGCCTACTATTTTTGGGGACAAATATTTATTTTGTCATGTCCTCAAACATTGAGATAGTTGCATTCAGAGATACAATTGTATAGCGGTATTAATAAGTGTCTATTTGAAACATTAGGTTCAGTTATTTCTCTTAAAAAGTATTAGTAGCGAATACTGTGTTTTGATGTTTGATGAAATATTATTATTTTCAGAATTGTTATATGATTGGATTGAATCTCATATTGTTGATGTTGCAAAACAGTTATTTAGTGTTGGTTTAAATGTTCATAATCGTAAGTTTATTGTTATGTTTATTAAGATTATCTATTACATTAGCAAATGTAAATACTTATAAAGCAAGTCTATACCATTCATAATATTTTAAAGTATTTTCATTGAAGATTTGTATTATAATATTCTTCAAATAATACTTGAGCGGGCCAGCGGTGGCGATATCGGTTAGAACGTGGGCTTGCAGCAACTAGTCCCAGGTTTGCTGGTTCGATGCTCGCTACCGGCATCAGGCAGCTTTGATGTTAAATTTCCACTTCGGGTTATAGATCACAATATAATTCCAAATAGAAATCGTCCTTCGTGGACATAGCTGCAGCATCCAATCATACGTTAACTATTAGACGTAAGAGCTAATATCAAAAATATCCCACACATAAGAGAATGGTAAATCGATGAATTGCCTCTCATGAAATAAGTAGTCATAAGTCCTTATCCAACATCTTATAGAACATATGAGAGTTCTGATTGCTGTTCAAACAATAAATAAAAAAATACTTGAGCAACATCCCAATATAATGTTTAAATTCAAGATATATTTGTTACCGACCTTGGGAATCAAAAATATTGCTTTTATTTTTCAATTCATAAACAATTGTATGTGCATAAAACATTATTCTGTTCATTGTAAATACTTTGTTGATCTTTTATGGCAAATTCAATGATAATGTTTTCATTATGAAACATGGTTAATTGTAATGTTATAAAATACTCATACAGAAACTTTTCAAAGGTTTCGTTAAATGCAACTTTACTATTAAATCATTAGATAGCAAAATAACTATTAAATGCAGAATTAATAAAGAATAATGTCACGTAAATGAGTTTTAATACTAGGAATTTGGACTTCTCTCAATTTTGATAACAATGTATATACATTTTATGTTTTTAGGACTTTTTTGTTTGTGAAGTATTTGTACTTTGTAACAAATTATCTGTTGTTTTTAACCTTTCAAATTTTTTGTATTATTTGTCATTCCTTCTAAATTTGTCATTTTATCGCGTGCTTCTGTGCTGTTAGTTTCTTCTTAGTTTTTAAGATTTTAATATATTAATATTAGTCATTAAGTAATTAATATTAGTCAGTTATTTCTGCTTAGTTTAGTTAAATACTTCTGTGGTTTTCTCCACTTAGATCTTTAGTTTTTGAGATATTATTTATGCGTAATTATGGAATTATAATACTTATAATTATGTATAATAATTATTATATTTTCAAACATTCCATAACTGTAATTATAATTGTTAATATAAACATCACTTTAATTGTTTTTTAAACATAAGGTAAAAGACCCAGTTATTGACCCTGGCCCAGTTTCTGACCTTTTCAACTTTTTTTGGAATTAATTAAAAAACTATACATTTAATGTGAAAATAATTTTTTTCTTAATTGACAGTAATTTATTCTATGCCTCATTAATGTCAATTAAAAAAATATAAAAAATATTAACTAAATAAAAAAAAAAATTTAAATCAAAAGTGACTGTGGAAGCCATTTTTTAGCTTTAGTCTAAACAGTTTATGTAAGGAGCTACGACAATTGAGTTCGTGCACTAATTATGATGTAAGTACGAAAATCTAACTAAAAATATACAAATAAGTCAATAATTAATTAAAATTTATTTTAAAATATTTATAAAACATATTAAATTTAGTTTTATTACTGAAATTTGAGGGTCAATAACTAGGCTCAATTTTAAGTGTATGTCACAGTTGTTGACCCTGCAATTCTAACCTTCTAAAAGCTAGGTTATCTGTCACATGTTTTTAGTCACTTGCTCATTAAATGTAAAAATAATAATATTTATTGTTATCTTATATTTTTTTTACTATTTTTCGTAGTAAAGTGATAAATTTACATTTAATATTCATTGGTATAAATGAAAGATTGTATTTAAATCTTGTAAATACATCTTTTAAGTGATAAAATTATTAATAAAAAAATGACAGTTTTATCAACGCTTAAATTATGACTGTTTTAGTTTACTAATATTTTTATTATTATACAATTAATTTTATTCTTTTTTATTTAGGAGTGCTCTGAAATACAAGTAATTTAATTAATTTTATAAAAATATTTTTTGAAAAATTTTATAACAAAATATGTATAATTATTTTTACAGCTAATCAACGTTTTTTTTAACTAACGAAATTTTTTGTTAAATGACTTTTATAATTATTATTTATAATAGTATAGAATATTTTTACTGAGGACTTCTATAAATTAATTCAATTTTTGTAAGATAATTTTGCAATTTTTTTTATTTAGATGGAAGAAAAAGAGTTAGAGGGTGAAGAGACAGAAGAAAATAATCATAAATTTATTTTAGACGCACAGCCATCTAAAGAAGTTATAATTTTTGCAGTAGATGATGATGGAAATTTAGTCTCTGTCGATGATAATAGAATGGATACTGATTATAACAGTCAGGATGAAGAACAAGCAAGCTCGCAAGTTCAGATTTTGTCTGAGAATGAACTTGAAAAACAAGAAATTCTAAAAGTCCCAAGTTCATCCGACAATCCTGACCCCTCCAATAAAACATCATCACCTAGTGCAAAAACAACATCTCCGAATGTTCCTTCTCCTTTTAAGCGAGCTTTGTTTTGGCCTTTGAAAGATAAAGATTTGAAGAAACGAAAAGCTAAGGAAAAGGTACCGACAGTTTATACATCTGATTCGTGGTTAAAATATCATGACGACAAAGAAGCAAAGAAACGAAAATTAGAAGAAGAAAAAGAATTGTAAAAAGCTGAAAAGTCCAAAAATAAAGCCATCAAGGAGGCAGAAAAAATAATTAAAAAAGAAAAACTTGAAGAAAAAAAGAAACAAAAAGCTCTTAAAATAAAAAAAAGTCCAAGTAATTTAAATAATTAATTTTAATTTTTTTGTTTGTGTAATATGTTATAACAAGACTTGAACTATTTATACGTTAAATTTTAACAAACTGTATATTTTTAGAATAAATATTTAATTTATTTATTTTAATAATAATTTCAGTTTATTTAAAATTAGTAAGCACTTCATAACCTAACCATGATTAAATTTGAGGGTCAGAAATTGGGCTACGGTCAGGGTCAGAAACTGCCACACGAAGAATTCTGAGGGTCAGAAACTGGAGCTCTTAATGTCAATTTTTAAAACGTCAATTTAAAATATAAATTTAGTTCAAATAATTTTTTTATGCACATTACTTTATTTTAAAAATCCTAAACTAATAGATAAAATTATAATTTTCTTCATTAAGTTAAGTTTTATATTAATTATTATAGTTTAACCTCCACCGTCACTCTAAAAAGGTCAGAAACTGGGCCCCTTACCTTATGTAATATCTTTGAAAATATATATTTTGTATTTTGTATGATTTGTTCTTATTTCCAATATTGAAAATTATTTAGGCTTTTAGGGCTGTATACAATACGTACAAATTTAGAAATAATACCAGGGGTTAATTTAAATAATATACATGTGCTGCCATATATTTTTAAAAATTTGTATTTCAATCGAGGTAACGCCAAATCGTCAGACATAGCGATCTATTTATACTTGTTTATCTATGACTTAGAACTGTACGTAAGCAAAGAGTTTTGAAAATTAGTTGTTATTTTGTGTATATAAATGGTATTGATTACGGTTATATAATTTGATGATGTGTTTAACGCGCGATTGTAGAGGCGGTTTGCGAAATGTGTTGACACGAAAATGAAAAATCCCGTGGTTCTAGTGATTATTAGAGATTTAATTTGTTGATGTCGAAGGACGAACGTTTATCAATTTTGCGCGACGATCAGCCAAGCCGTTTCTTTGTGAATAGCAGAAAAGTGAAAATTTTTTTGTTAACGTTTCAGCCCGCAGTGTTGAATCGATTTTAAAAATTTAAAAACCGTTCGAAAGATATTAGTTATTATCGTGCTGATGAGTTTTTGGTAGAGATTGGCCGGGCCGTTTTCTTGTAATAAAGTGTTAAAAAAAATATTTCGACGATTGTTATTATTATTTTTTTGACGGTAGATACCATAGTTTTTCAAATCATACTTAAATATTACGGCCCTACGACAACTCGTTTAGCTTTAAAAATTCTTCAAAGTTTTCAAAAATTAGTATCGTTTTTTTGGCATTTGTCAAAATTAAACATTTCATCGACGTTTGCTCAAAACCGCCTGAACCGATTTCTGAAATTTAAAAACCATTTGTTGTATCTCGATGAGGATTATTGTTTGACAGTTTTGACAGACGGTCTGCCGAGCTGTTTCTTTGTAATTTGGAAAAAAGTTTTAAACTTTTTGACGACATTTAAGCTCATTCTACCGAATCGATTTAAAAAAATCTAAAAATGTTCGAAAGATATTTGTTGGGAGTGATACTGATTATTTTAGGTGAAAATCTACCGAGCCTTTTTCTTGTAATTAACAGTTGAAAAAAAATTATGCTGATTTTTATGAAACTTTTTTGGCAATATATATATAATGGTCTTATAGACCTTACTGAAATATGATGCTATAAGTAGTTTAACTTTAAAAATTCATCAAAGTTAGAGAAAATGAGTAGTTTTTTCGATGTTTGTTAAAATTAAAATTAGACGATTTACTTGGTATAATGATAGAGTACTTGGTTTTAATAAACATACAAAACCGTTAAAATCCTACGGAAACTGGTTCAATTATAAAAATTCCTGATTTGTGAACATTTGCTTTTAGAAAATACTCCGAGCTAACGCGTTCGTTCGTTTTCAATGATGTGTAATAAATCCACACGGAATACTTTTAATCACTCATAAATTAATTTATCTTTTATCGATTAAGTCGATTATTTACACATATCGGGAAGTTCATGTAACTTGCCTCAAGGCAAAATACCAATACCAAATAGTTATTTTCGGTTTTAGGAAAGGCTTTTGTTCGTCCAATTTAGATAGGTTTAATTAGATAGGTTTAATTTATATAGATTTTAAGTTAGAATTAGTGAAACCGGATTACATATTAATTTTGTGTTATATATGTTACGGTAAAAGTGCATATTTCGGCAAATGTACACATTTCCCGGTAAATGTGCACATTTGCCGCCTAAATTGGAGAATGTGAGTTCAACTCACATTTTCCATTTGAAATCAAGTAAATGTGCATTGAACTCACATTTATCGTGCCCTTTTGGGAAATGTGAACATAAAAATATAAAATAGCTTATAGTGCGAATGCACGCTTGGAGTGGTTGCATGCGGGCTCGTATTTGGTACGTGCACACTAGTATATGGCGCACATCACGCGAATTCGGCGCTTGCGCACTCATGCCTGTGCGTGAAATACGGTAGGCAGTTAGGCACATACAAATACTTTACATTACAGATTTTGTGATATTATAAATTAATAAAGTTATAAATAAATTATATAAATTAATAAAAGTATAGCAGATGTATGAATATTATTTAAGGTATTTGGATAAATAAAAATCGTGTAAGTTAAAACGATCATATAGTTTTACACAGTGTGGAGAATTATGTATTTTATAATTATAAATAACATTAAATATTTTGAACTATGTTTAGTCATAAGTAAATTTATTTGAATGAAGTGTAATCCTAAGTAACGGTAAATGTTTCGAATATTTTGTACATCTGCAAGATGGCCCTTAATAAAAGTTTATGATAGCTCGCTTGGACCCTCGGCGAGCTATCATAAAACTAGAAATATTGATAAATATTTTAAAAATGTAAAATATAAATGTTAGTTAGTCCTGAACTATTGACCAAGTAACATCAAAAATATTTATAAAGTATAAAACAGAGCACAAATTAAATCAGTACATCAAAAGTAATTCTTTCATTTCAAACACTGTTGAAGAGCTATAAAGTGTTTCAGTTATCCAATATTAATCCAGAATTCGAGTAATAAAAAGTATTCAAATAATAAAAATTGGCAACATTGTAATTAATTTAGTAAATCCATTTACTAATGTCTCTTCGCATTTTATGTTACAGATTTTGTGCAAGTGCTATATTATAAATTAATAATATCCTATAGAAGATTTCTGGATGTTATTTAAGATACTTAGATAAATAAGACTGATGTAAGTTAAAATGATCCTACAGTTATATACAGATACAGTTTATTTTACGTTACAGATTTTATGCAAGTGCTATATTATAAATTAATAATATCATATAGAAGATTTTTGGATGTTATTTAAGATACTTGGAGAAATAAGACTCATGTAAGTTAAAATGATCCTACAGTTATATTCCGATACAGTTTATTTTACGTTACAGATTTTGTGCAAGTGCTATATTATAAATTAATAATATCATATAGAAGATTTCTGGATTTTATTTAAGATACTTATTCAAATAAGACTCACGTAAGTTTAAATGATCATAATTATAGATTTAAAATTTTAGTTTATTCTACAATGAAACTTTTTTTTTTTTAGTTAGAATTTGTGACAGACAATGGAACAAAAAGATAAATTTCTAAACTAACTAGAACGAATTGTATCACAAAAAAAAACAAAAATAATATTTATTTAAGCCAATATCAGTATCAAAAAGTATTATTGGAAGTGAAGGTAGCAAAATCCAAAATAAAGAATAAAAGTGATGTAGATTACCGCCGGCTGAAAAGGTACGACATAATAGTGGTGGGGAAAGAAGAAAAATTAATCAGTCCTTTAAAAGAATCGGGTGGCATAAAATATTTTGCGACAATTGAAGAAACATATGAAATTATACATGCAGCTCATTTAGCAACCGGCCATGGTGGCCGAAACAGATTATTGAAAGACATCAATAACAAATACAACAACATCACCACTGAAGCCATTATGCTGTATTTGTCTTTATGTGAAGGCTGCCAAAAAAAATCAAGGGGCATCAAAAAAAATTGTGATCAAACCAATTTTGATGAACGAAATGAATTCCAGATGTCAGGTAGATTTAATAGATTTACAGACATAGCCAGATTATGAATTTAAATTTATTTTGAATTATCAGCATCATTTAACGAAGTTTGTAGTATTGCGCCCACTAAAATCAAAAACTGCCTTAGAAGTAGCCAACCAGCTAATGGACATTTTCAGCCTTCTGGGAGCCCCATCCATTCTTCAATGTGACAATGGTAGGGAGTTTGCCAATAGAATTATTGAAGAGTTAGCAATTATGTGGGATGGTATGAAAATAATACATGGAAAACCTCGGCATTCCCAAAGCCAGGGTTCAGTAGAACGTGCAAATCAAGATGTGCAAGATATGCTCACGACCTGGCTTATCACTAACCAAACAACCAAATGGTCGGAAGGTTTGAAATATGTCCAGCTTATGAAAAATAGAGCATATCAAAAATCTCCCTATGAAGCTATGTTTGGATCGAAGATGAAATTGGGTTTGAAAACATCTAATTTGCCTAAAGATTCCATTCAAGAGGTCGAAACAGAAGAGGAATTGGAAACATTGATACAAGAAGTACACATAGCGAGTTCTTTACATAGCAGAGTCAGTGATACTTTAGATACAGAAGCTGAAGATGATAAAATTAAATATGAGAATAATGAAATTTTAGAGTTAGATTGCATATTAAGCGACCACAAAAAATTAATCGATGATGCTCGAAAAAAAGCTAGTGATAATTTAGAAAGCCAGGCACAAAAATGTGCAATTTTTCCAAAGATAAATTTCCTCCAGCTGTGATTGGTGACAACGTTCGGGTATCAATTCCTGACATTGATCGTGGCAAAACAGATCCGAAAAACTTAATATGCATTGTTTTATCAAAAGATAACAACATAGATTTGTACAAATTAGGAGCTGAGGAGGGAGTTTTAAAACAAGCTTATTCCAGAAATGAGTTCGTTGTTTGCGAACAACAGTTTTTATCATGGGAAGAAATTTCTCAAGATGTTCAGAAATCCCTTAGGGAAATTGTCGGACAGCAGTCTCTTACTGGTGGACAAGGATTTAAAAAATGCACATGCAAAGGAGGATGCAAATCAAGAAAATGAAGTTGCAGAAATGCTGCAATATTATGTAATTCTAAGTGCCATAATAGTAATACTTGCACAAATAAATGAACATCAATTTATAATTTTTGTATGATTTTTTTTTTGTTTATAAAACTTATATTAATTCTTTTAATGAAGAAAGTATGTTATTTTATTATTTGTCTGATTTCCAAACGATCTTGTCTGATTAATACAATAGTACTGGAAAACTAGAACAAAAATTTTATTTATAAATTTTATTATAACCTATTATTATTTTATTTTAACCAAATATTATTTACTTTCATAAAAAACTATTTTATATTTTGTTTAATTACTTTTATAATTTTTATTATAATCTAATAATATAAAATTCACGTTTTAATGAAAAAAGTTTGTTGTTTTATTATTTGTTGGATGTTGTATCGTATCGTTTTTCGGATTATTTTGGTTCTGAAAAACTAAAACGAGAATTTTATTTATGAATTTTATTAAAACCTATTATTATAGGTTTATTTTAACGAATTATTTATCATAACCAAATATTAATATAACATGTTTCATGTCATAACAAATTATTTTATCATAACCTAAATATTCTGTTTGTCATTTACATCTTTTAATTAAAATTATTTTTGTTATCAAAACCTTTTGCATTAAGTTTATTTCAACAAGTGATTTTTAACTGACAAATGCTTTAATTTGTTATTTGTGTTCCAACTTTTTTCAAAACAAATTTAAAAGTGTAAGTTATTATATTGTCTAGGGTGTACATTTGCCAAAACACAATGGGAACTGTACACTTTGACCGGGAAATGTACTTTCGCACTATATTCAGTTCAAATTTACCTAGCGTTTTGGAAAATGTGCAGATTCTCCGGTAAAAGTGCACATTCACCGTAACATATATATTAGCCTTAGTTATATTTTCGTATAAGTTTGTGAGATTTGTTTGTTATGAAAAATATAGATTATTTTTATAATGTAGATTAATTTTTATTTACTTTGTAGATTTATTTGATTTCATTTTGTGTAAAGTTTACAAAAATGAATTTGTTGACTGCCAAATTTGATTTGGGAACGCTTCAGAAGGCGACTGCTAAAACCATTTTAATTGTGGAAAATGATCATTTAGTAGATCACCACAATCGGAGCGGCTTGTATTTAGATTCGGTGTTTAAGCTTCTAGGTAATAATGTTTTCTGATATGCGTTTAAGCCGACCGAGGCATCTTTGGTGATTTTTATTAAATTCGCACTTAGCCAACCCGGACTAATTAATATCAGACGAGCCCATTGACGTTACGGTAGACTGCGATTCATTATGACTATAGAGAAAATAGGACAGAAATGTAAATGTAAATAGTAGATAGTTTGTTTTTATTGTTCGTTTTTATTTGAATAAGATTTTATTGCTGTTTTTGGAATAATCATTTTGTTTTTGTCATAATTGTTTAGTTTTCGTGTCACATGAAGTGTGAAGGGTTTCAATTGAAATTTATTTGTTAGTGTATCAGAGAAATAGATTCAGAAAAAGCGTAGAATAAGTATTAGTTTGAAATTGTTGGTTTCTTTTTTCTTTCATACAACCCGGTAATTTATTTTTGAAACATTCGTTAACACAGCCAGGATTCTGGTTACATGTGTTCGAAAACTATAGAAACCAGATTTTAGTGAGGTTAAATTTATAGAAAATAATTAGGATTAGAAAGGGAAATTCGTAATAATTAAATAGATACGACAAAATATAGATACATAAATGCGAAGCCGATACGGACTAAGTGAGACGAAACTATTATTCGTTAAAGGAGCGTTTACAAGACGCAAGGTGACGAGCGGCAAAGAGAAAAATGTCCCAATGGAAAAAGTAAATACATAGGTTGCAAGTTTTATGAGTGAGATAGTTTGCAAAGTAAAGTGAATAAAAATGGCGAGTTACAGAATAGTACGGTTGAATAATTGGACAATTTGCAGATTGTAATAATTTAAAATATTTGGTTGTGTTGGTTCACAAATATATATTTTTTTTTACTAAAAAAGAAGGATAAATGTATATGATTTCATTTTGTTGTTGATCTTTGTACTATACTTTCTATTTATTATACCTGCTTCTCTTTTTGTAGTAATTTATGAATTAGTTTTTACAACGCATGCGCGATCAGACGAATTAGATTAAAAATATATTTTTGTTAGAGATAGGTAAATGCGGTTTGATCATTAGAAACCTTATCCGTTTAATAATTTAGATAATAGTGTCATAAAAGAAGTTTACTTAAATGAAGAAAAAATGATAAAAAAAGAATTAATAGGAGTTTGAGTAAAGAATGTTATGAATAGTAAGAAGATAGGATGGATGAGATAGGACATGGATATGACGGATAAGATAGGGAATTATGTAGGATCGATAGTTGAAAAAATATATAAAGGATAAATAAATAGACATAATTTATAGATCGATTTTACAGCAAGTGCAGAGACATTAGTCTGCCCTCAGTATTTCATTTTCCACCATCAAAGAGCTCGGGGCGAATTGTGGAAAAATAGTTGTTTTGTTAATGAGAGATTTGAGGTTAAAATTAGATGTTCGCAGATTGTGAAACAATGCGCGAAAAGGGTTTAATGGATTAAAAAGTGATTTGGTTTGGTAAAAGATGTTTCTTTATACCCGAGGCCAGTACTTTTACCAAAATGTATTGCTGCTGATGCTAGGATTTTAAGCAGACATCCGCTCCCGATGCCTGCTTAAAAGCGTTGCGCCATCAGTAACGTCGCGCGAGGTTGTATGTATTGTTTTTGGTTTATCACTGATAGTAATTGCCTTCTGAAACTATAAGTGGAGTGACGTTGCACTACTTCATATATTTTTGGATAAGGTAGATGTTAAATGCAACTGGCATCTTTGACCTTAAGAAAACTGGGGTAACATTTTTGCTTAGGTTATGAATAAGAAGCGCCACTTGCTGTGTACGCGTAATAGATAGCTAATGATAGGAGTTTTAGAAAGAGTAGTCAGTCTGCTACTAACTAGTTTTATTTTACTTTTTTTGTTGTTTGGTGTAATCACGTATTGGTAAATTGTTTATGTTTTTGTTTCAATTAGTTGAAACTAGAAAATAGTACTAAGAACAGTTAGATTTACGTTACTTCTCAAAATTCAGGTTAGTTATGTGTTATCAAAAGTATTTTAATAGAGTTGGGACCGTCGAATTCATAACAGTCAACAGTTCTAGAAGTTTAAAATAATATGTAGAATATTTATAACTTATATCCAATTTGATATATATTGTATTTATTCTCAGTCTTACTCGTGCAATACTTTTTGTGTGTTTTCTGTTTTTATATTGTTATGTAAACATTGTTAGTGATAAATAAGTAATAAGGTTTAGGTTGATTAAGAAATATTGCGTTTGTTTTATACAAGTCTAATATTAATGTAAAATGTATATTTGTTGTAGTTATAATGTCATTGTCTTTACGTGTTGTTAATGTTGCCATTGTTAGAATAGTTTAAAAAGCCGTTAATTAGAATATTATGAGATAGTGTTGTGTTTTTTTGTTTTATATAAATGATAATGTTAAGTGTAGATATGTTCAGGTTAATTTTCTGAGTGTTTTTATATTATTTACCTTCATTACGTTTGATAATTTTAATTGTTGATGAGTTTGAATGTTTGTTTATTAAATTAGATAGGTTTAATTAACTATGTTTGATTTTGTTTTTATATTAAAATATATGTTATTAGTTATACAAGTGATAAGTTAAGAAAGTTAATGGATATTATAAAAGTAAAGTGGATTATTGTATTTTTTTGCAAGTTTTGGGACAAGCGCATTGAACATTTGATGTGACTCTTACTTTTGGTTAAAACTCTGAAGTGTTAGTGATAAGGATACCCCTAAAGTGTTGGCTTTTTGCAGCACAGCGATTCGTATGCTGGTGAGGTACGGAAATAGAGAACGACTTAATGGTAGATCATGCAAAGCAAGCAGATTGTGGACCAGACAGGTTGGAGGGCACCATTAGCATCATCTGGAGAAATCAAAGCGGGTTGCCGCAACAAGGATGAAGTTTTGAAAGATCGAAGGCTATCTTTATCTTCATATTTGAACAATTTTTTACCGCTTGATATTTTCTTTTTTTCTTCTTTTTCAGAATTCAAAATATTTCGATTACTTGATTTTATTTATTAAAATTCTATATATATACATATTTTTTTGTTTCTAAAACAAAATTTTGATGTAATAGTTGTCAAATTTTATATAAAATAATTTTAAACTCGTTTGGTACGTATAATTTTAATTCTGTTTTATTTTATTTTGTTACTTTATTTTATTACAGTTTTTGTATTTTAGCTGAATCATGAGCTAATATAATAGCTCTAAACGTTTTATATTTACGTTGTGTTTTTATTTTTTCGACTTGTTGCTGAAAAATCTTACCACAATATATATATATATATATATATATATATATATATATATATCATGCAAATAAAAGTCGCATACAGTTTTTTTTTCATTTAAGTCAAATTTTCAAGTTAATGAGTACCATCTCCACCAAAATTAAAAATAATCGTATTCCATCTAGAATTAACAAATTAAAAAGGTATAACCAATTTTTCATTATTATATCTCTGAAAAAAATAAACGATACGTATAAAAGTATATAGATAAAAATTCAATATCTTTTTCTAACTATTTATTGCTTTTATTTATTTTTCTGTTACACAGATATTGATAGATTTATGATTGTTTAAAGAGTGCGCGACTGCCCAACCAGAGGTCTTTCGAGCCCTTTAACCCTTCGCCGTTTCAAAATAAGAAAAGTTACGGTGAAATTTATGATAGAAAGAATTATAGCTCATTTAATAATTTTTAAAAAAATATATTACAAGTTCTGATAAAATCAGAATTAAAAGAGTTATAATCCAATTATTGCGGGGGTGGTGACGGAGTGCTAATTGTTTACACTTCTAAACTTAAAATTAAGATCAGCCTATTTTCAAAATATTAAGCAAATTGGGGAACAGTAGAAAAATTTGCAGGGCACACGCTTTTTTCCTCTCCATATACTTCAATAATTTTGCTGATCGTAGGTTGAACAGGTTGACATGTGAACATGATTTGACAAATTAATTCACTTCAAATATGAATAATGTAATAATGTATATTGAATTATTAGTCAGAAAAATGTAATTTAGATATTAAAATTACAAATTAATAAAAAGCAGGTAACATTATTGAAGCAAAAATCTAAGGTGATATTGTACCTTTATCACGAATCAGGGGCGTAACTATCGCCGTATTAGCCGTATCAAAAATACGGGGCCCCCGAGCCAAGGGGGCTTCCAACGAGCGCAAGCAGAAAGCAGAACCGCAATTTTTCAAAAAAAAAAAAAAATTTAACGTAGTTTGCATTTCCTTTTTTATCGAGAGGTATTGAACTGCAACTTCTAAGCTAATGCTTTAAGAGAATTTATTCTTTTCTTCTTTTTATTTTCTTTTTATCAACTTAATTAGTAAAGCTTTTCCACGTTTGATAAGTTAACAAATCTATAAAACTAATTCAGATTATACATTCTTCACCGAAAATTAGAATTTGGAATTTTTATATTTATATTTATATCGTTTTTTCTTTGTTGTTGTTACTACTTGAACTGTCTGCATGATGCGTCAGTTTAATGTTTAGATTTTGATAAACATGGTCAACTAAATCATTTTCAGATTTCTTTTTTCACTGTTTAAAAATATAAGTTTCTGTTCTAAAACTTTACAACACGCTAGTAATGATTTACAAAAAACTAGTATTTTATTAAGTAATCTTTTGAATAGTCTGTGCGAATTAACATATGAAAATTTATTGAAATAGTTTGTTCAAGAAGTACAAATAATTTGCAAAAGAGATAGATTGCACTAACTATTTTCAAGAACAAAATACAAAAGATAATGAAGCGTTATTATCACAAGATGAGAGAATTTTAGACCCAAAATCTTATTTTAAGGTATACTATTGCTGTTTGGATATATTAATTTCACAAAGCAAACAAAGATTTCAAAACCTTTGCGACGTAAGTAGTAATTTGTCTTTTTGAAATCGAGAATTAACAAACGTTTCCGGAAAACTGTCGACTGAATTACTGTAAAGAAATATTGTAAAATATCTCATATGATCATGACCAATTGATAGTTCTAGAAACAGGTTTGAATACTGAAATCTAAGAAATTTATTACATTAAGGTACAATGATGGATGCAATAGGCTTGCATCCAGTTTTCCCAACGAAATAACAGTATGCATTTTTTCTTGGCCCTTAATTACAATTTAAAGTTAAGCAGTTAAAAGCAATTTAAAGTTACAACTGCTAAAATTTTTTTTAAATTTAAAACTATTTAAAAATTACGTAAATACTTTAGGACATCAATGTCTACCAGACCTGTATGTTCCTAGAGACAGGGCCGTGCCTGGGTATGTGGCCGCCTGCGTGCAAATATATATATATGGCCGCCCTTGAAAATAATATAATAGCATAATATCAAATATATTCTCACGAAAAAAGTCGACTTGTAATTTTTATGTTTTCTCGACATTTCACATCATTCTGAATCGTTTGAGACAAAATTTGATAAAAAAGTGTGCCTATGAGCCGATTTTTGACTTTCGCCAACATTTTCTCAAAACGGTTAAATCGATTTCAAAAATTTAAGTAATTTGATGTGACTAGGTAAGGACTAGCGTTTTAATCAACAGAAAAGTGTATAAATTTTAGTTCACTTTAGTTCATCGATTTTAAAAATTCAAAAACTGTTTTTTCGTATTTAATTGTTAAATTTTTTTCACGATAATATTTAATATTTATTTAACTTTTTTGGCGATAGCAATCATGGTCTCAATAAGGTATATTCACCTTAATATTTCGACCGTACGATAAGCCGTTTTAATTTGAAAATTACTATCGAAGTTTGAAAAAATAAGCAGCGCTTTTTTGCGTGAGCAAAATTTCATTTTTAGTCGACGTTTTCTTAAAAATACGTAATCCTTTTTAAAAAATGGATGATATTCGATAACCACTCGTGCAGGTTAGTTTCGCCTCACAATCGGCCTAGCCGTTTTTTTAGAATAATCAAAAAAGTGTCAAATTTTTGGTCCACGTTATGGCCTAAATTTGTGAATTGATTTTGAAAATTCAAAAACCATTACAAAAGTACTATTTGAGAATCGTGCTGATTAGTTTTTATCAATGTCAATAACTGAGTTATTGATTAACATTTTTTTGGCGTTTTTGGTTCCTCTTCTTAATGAACATACTACAAATTTGTTTCTTGTTCAATTAAATGTAATTTTTGAACCATCTATAAAATAACTAACATGTTTAGAAAATTTGTACAAAATTGAATAATCTGCGATAGTTTTTCACATTGCAATGCACTCATGAATTAATATATCTTTTATAGTTAAGTCGATTATTAACACATGTTGGAAAGTTCGTGCAACTTGCTTGAAGACAAAGTTCCCCTTACACCAAGTTTATACACTTATAAATGATTTGGAAACAAAGCCTTCAATAGCCGCATTTGATTCAAGCTCGCTTTCAATACGGCTGCCCTAGGCTGATTTTTACTAAGGTTGTCTTTTAACATAGCGGACTTTCAATACTGCCGCGAATTAATTCAGCGGACTTTAAGTTTGGCCGCCTCTTAATCCAGCGGTCTATTAACTTGGCCGCCTTTTAATTCAGTGGACTTTTAATGCGACCGCTTTTTATTACGGCCGTTTTTTGTTATGGCCGCCTTTAAATTTGCTCTTTTTCTGAATTGGCCGCCCCTCGGCCGCCTCAAAAAGCGGCCGCCTGCGTGCGGTGCAAGCACTGCTATCACATCTATAGGTATGACTAAAAATATTGTATAACCATTGGATTCAAAATAAATTGAGCTATTGGGGAAAAATTTGTTCTATAAATTGCAGTGTATAATTTTAATGTACAATTTTATTGAACAATAAAATATATGTTAAAGAGATAGTTAATTGCGGGAATTGAGAATCATCATTTTATTTGAAGCAGTTCTACATTTAACATCACTCCTATATTGGTGTAAATAGTAATTCGAAATACCATAATTATTATTTTTAACTAAACGAGAAATATTAGTATAGGATATTAAAAAAATCGTAGATGCGGGTACAGGACAATGTCTATCGGGTCATCTAGTATATATATATATATATATATATATATATATATGTATATATATATATATATATATATATATATATATGGCGCTAGTAAACCATATATTATTTATTAATTAATTCTTTAAATGAAATCGCAATAATTTGATGTAGACTCAATTTATATCTCAATTAATAAAGTAACTGATATTACATAAAATCTAATATCAATTTTGATCCCGACAAAATGTTCGATGAAAAACGCTAAATATAATTTTAGATCGTTTTTAAAACGCGAGTTAATATTTCCCGATCGCATTTTTAAAACAATGCGCTCGCTATCGCTTGCTTGATATGATGATCGATTTGCGTCAATCAACTGACATGTGTCATGTGGGCGTGTTGATTCCGCTATATCACTGCGTGTTTATTCCGCTATATATATATATATATATATATATATATATATATATATGAGTGAGTTCTTGAGGGCGATACATCAAACAAAGAAAAGGCAAAGATTTATAAAATAATCTTTAATTCCAAACGTTTTGACATTCAATTTATTGTCATTATCAGTGGATCTAAAACCAGTATAAAAATTAATATAACAAGGTAATTATAATTTTATTATAATACTAGCTGACCTGACAGACTTCGTCCTGTCAAAAAATCTACCAAATTGGTTCTGATTGCTCTGTTGATCTTTTAAGGTTCTTTTTCTGACTAAAGCATTAAAAGATTTTTGATGTGCCATCGTGCATTCATCCCAAACGATCTATTGATATTGCTGCAAAACCTTAGCCATTGCAGAGTTATTTGAAATGTTGCAAGTTGGAGTTTTATTGCTTTGCATATTTATTGGCAATTTTAGTGCTGAATGGGCTGTTCGACCACCTTCCAGTATAGTTGCTGCGATTCCCGATGAAGGGAGTGCAAGTGCAATTTTGTTTTGTGAGCAAATTGTTGCTAATATTAATAAAATTAAGAAAGTTTTTCCTGTACCACCAGGCGCATCTAAGAAGTAAATCCCCCCAGTTCCATCATTTGTTACTTTCATAAGAATATCAAATATATACCTCTGTTGTTTATTCAACAGTGGAAGATTTGTTTCGATTTATTCTTTCAAATTGTTGAGATCTTACAGTTTTTTCGATGCAACTCTTGGTTAAAAGCATCATGCATAGGACGATTGGGCGCGGCCAGGCCTAAGTGAAATAATACTTTGTTTGACATCATCAAGCACATGTCTTCAATTGAAATCAATGCTTCGTTGTAAATTTCTTTAATGATTTGCATATTTGGATTTCCCATTTTATTTCGTATTTATTACACATATAATCTTTGTAGGTACTTAGTCCACAAATTAAATGGGTTTGATGGAAAGCATGTGGATATAATTATAGAAAACAATGTTCGTATTTGATGAGCGTGTGAAGATATTACAGCATCGCTGAGAGTATGATCTCAATGAGCGTCATTTTCTAGCAATTGTAAACGTTGACGGGCTTCTCTGTAGGATCCACACAATTCACCATCAACAGTTTGTAAATATTGGAATGATGGCCCAACCACGTACATTGACTAATAGCAGTCGTAAACTAGCTGTAAGTGGAATTCTGTCTTAAGGCAATTAAGGCATCGTGCCTTAAGGCAAATTGCTGGAACTTCCCGTACCAATTTTTTTTTTTTTTAAAACGATTAACATTTTTGAAAAAAATATACTTCGAAAAAATAAGATTTTTGAGAAACTATAAATTGGACCAAAAATTACTTTTTTTTGAAAAAAAAAATGTTTTCTTTATTTTGACATATTTTGGAAGATCTAAACTTTTTTTCAAAGCAATCGTACTGCTTTAACTGCATAAAGACAAAATATCAAAGAGCGTAAATGCCGCATCGCCGTCTAACGCGTAAACATTGGTACGGAACCCATAGGACTGTAAACCCAATTCATACTTATTGTTAAAATATCTATAAAATATCTGATAATTTGATGTGCATAAGTCTAATGATCATTTGTGACCGCCAAATGGCATTTTTTTTACTTTTTTCATTAGATCTCCGAAACCGCTAGATCTGCCTTTATGAAAATTTGATTGGTTCTTCACCTTGTCAATATAAGTAAAATGTTTTTTGAATTATTAAAATGGGACGCTCCGTTCTCTTAAAAACTGAGTTACCGTTTTCGGCACTTTTTGCCCCGTATCGATTTTTTTTTTCATAAATTGCTCCCTTAACATGTCTAGAATACGGTAGTAAAGCGATTTTAGAAAATTCGAAGTCGTTTTAAAGATACAGCAGGTAAAAGAAAGAGCGGTTATATATAGTTTTTAACGGACTTGAAACTTTAAACGCGTTTTTCTCAAAACTGTGTTTTTCAAACTTTTCTCCATTGTATCTCAGAAACGGCTGGACCGAATTACTTGAAATTTACAGAGCACACTCAATATATTTAAACGCATGGAATGAACTATTATCAATCTTTTAATCAATCAAAATTGTTTATAGCAAAAAAAAAAAAAAAACTCCTAATTTGCAACTTTTATTTCAAATGTCTATCAAAAATCCATTTTTTTTTATATTCATTTGATTATAGGTCATTCCGTGCTTTTAAGCCTACAAATTAAAACGCCGTTTTAATAATAACGCCAATTTTTTTTTCAGATAAGCCGATCAGCCGGAATCGTGGAGAAAGTGGGAGCTCCTTTTTTCGAGACGGGGGTGTTCAGAGCGCTGTAACTCTAGTTTGACTGAATATTTTTAGCTGAAATTTTATATTTATACTGTCCAAATATGTGTTAATAAATGATAGAAAACTTGAAGCTCTAAATATTTACTGGTCGTAGAAAAAAAATCTTAAAATATCTCTAAAAAACAGGCCGTAACATAGGAAGACTCCCTTAAAAAATTGTGTCACATGCAATAACTTTTCATTCATAGGTAGATAACAAAACACTACAAACAAAACAAAAGCACACTCAGTGGAGTATAACAGAAAATGCAAGAAAAATAACACCGGCAAAGGCGGCAAATGGACATTGACATTGATTTTTTTTAATCTTATATGACTTGAAGTCAAATTCTTTAAAGCCATACCAATTTTGTCGCCTGCGGAAAGTAGGACAAAAGAAATAATATCAAGAAGCCGACTGCAATTATTTGTATTAGTTAGAAAAGGGCTGTTTTTAGGGTTTTCTCGATGATTATTTGGTTTTTTCTCGCCGTAAGAACCATCCTTCGACATCAAAACGAACATTTTAAAAAAAGAATCGATCAAATTGGTCCAGGCGTTGTTGAGTTATGCGCTTACCAACACATTTTGCGATCCATTTTTATATATAAGATATATATATATATATATATATATATATATATATATATACATACACATGTACATATATACATATATACATACAAACATACATATATATATATATACGTATATATGCACATACATATATACACATACACATACATATACATACATATACACATATATACACATACATACATACATATATATAAATGCACATACATGTATATGCCTACACATTCCTTGCTCTTTATCCCATTTTTTTTTATTTCATGTATTTTCCTTTCCAAACTTTTGTTTCCATGCTTCTTGATCATGTGCTTTGACTTTCAGTTCCCTGTATTTTCTCCTCTCGCGTAAGTTGTCAATCGTTTGCATTCTTCTTCTTCCCATTCCTTTTGTTCCTTCTATTTTACCCTCGACGACGTCGTGTAGGAGGCACTCTTTTTGCAAAAGAGGTCCGATCCAGTTTCCTTTCCTTTTCAGAAATGTGCTCAGTAGAGTCCTTTCTTCGCCCACTCTTCTCAGGACTTCTTCATTTGTTACTTTGTCTGTCCACTTTATCTTTTCCATTCGCCTCCAGCACCACATTTCAAAACTCTCGAGGTAGTTCTTATCGGCCTTTCTCAGAGTCCATGTCTCCGATCCGTACAGAGCTATGCTCCAGACGTAGCACTTTATTATTATTTTTTGTAAGTCAAAACTCAGTTTGCTCGTCAGTAGCGTTCTCTTCTTTGTGAATGCCGCATTGGCGCTTGCGATCCTTGTCCTGATCTCTTTCGTGCAGTATCCGTCTCTGGTTAGTATGCTTCCCAGATATTTGAAGTGATCCACGTCTTCGAATTCTCGATTTTCTACTGTTATCCACAGGGGGTTATTTGTTTTTGTGATTCTCATCACTTTCGACTTGTCTATGTTGATTTCCATTCCGTATCTTCTACCCACTTCGACGATTCTGTCCATATTGTTCTGCAGCTCGGTTTGGTTTTTCGATATCACTACTAGATCATCAGCGTACTTTATGGTGGTGATTCTTCTTCCTCCAATCGAAAAATCTCCAGCGCCCTCAAGTGCCTCGTTCACTAGCCATTCTCCGTACAGGTTGAATAGGATCGGTGACGTACAGCATCCTTGCCGCACTCCTCTGCCTATTTCAACGCTATTCGTATCTCCCTGGTTCATTCGAACCTTTACTTTCTGACTCATATACAGATTCTGGATCAGCCTGCGATCCCTCCAATCGACCTTAATATATTTTAAAATTCCCATAAGCATACTCCAGTTAACTCTGTCAAAAGCTTTCTGCCAATCTATAAAACAGAAGCATATGTCCTCGTTAACGTCGAGACATCTGTCCGACATTATTCTCAGCATTTCAATAGCGTCCCTGGTGCCTCTTCCTTTTCTGAAACCAAACTGGTCTTTGCTCATGTGCTGCTCAATCTTATTTTCGAGTCGCCTCGTAAGGATTTTGGCCAAAAACTTTCCGGTGTGCAAAGTTAAACTGATCGTCCTGTGGTCGCTGCATTTATTTGCTTTGGGCTTTTTCTAAAGAGCTATCATCGTGACATCCAAAAAGTTCTTTGGCCATTCACCCGTTCGATAAATTTGATTCAATAATTTGGTCAATTTCCTTAATCTGTTGTCGCGCAGCTCTTTCAGTAGGTCCGCCGGTATGTCGTCATCTCCCGTTGCTTTCTTTCTTCTCATCTCATTTATTGCTCTCTCGACTTTGCTTTTCAATATGCACGGTCCCTTGTCGTCTTCGTCCATTTCTTTCTCTTCTTCGATCTCGATATTATCAGGACGATTTTCTCTATCGTACAATTTCTCAATGTATTTTTCCCATACGCTGAGAATTTTCTTGTGGTCACTCACTCTATCTCCATTGTCGTCTTCTAATTCGTATGTTATTCTGCTTTTTCTGTCATTCCAGTTCATTTCCTTTGTAGCCTAAAACATTAAATCATACCTACCATGTTTTTGATGTTCCATTATCTTGTTGCACGTTCCGTCCATGTATTTCACCTTCGCTTTCTCTGTTTCTCGCTTTAATTCATTATTCATTTTTCTATGCATCCTCGGGTCTGTATTTTTATACTTTTACGCTCATCCATTTTCTTTATCATCTTTTGGGTTATCCATGGCTTTCTAGCTACTTTTTCTAGCTTTCCGACGTTTTCTTCTAGCGTTTCCAGAAGTACACTTTTTACCTCATTCCAATCTTTTTCTACTGCCTCTTCCCTATCTTTTATTACGCTAAACTTCGTCTCCATATCTCTCCTCACTACGATTTTATTGTTCCTCAGGTTTTCCAGATTCCATCTCTGTCTTTGTTACCTGTTTTGCGCATGTTCTTCAGCTTTGTCTCTAAAACGGCCGTGAACAGATTATGATCGGAGTCTATATCGGCCCCTGGAAAAGTCTTAACGTCTTTCACGCTATTTCTGAATCTGTTCTTGACGATGATGTAGTCAATTTGATATCGTTCGCTGTCTCCCGGGCTTTTCCAAGTATACAGCTTTGTCTTCCGATTTTTAAACCTAGTGTTTGTGATCATCAGATTGTTTCTGCGGCAAAAATCGATCAACATATTTCCTCTGTCGTTCCTTCTGCCCAATCCGTATTTTCCGACTATCTTTTTCTCTGATCCCTTTCCGACTATAGCATTAAAATCTCCCATAATCACCACGTTGACCTTTCCTTTGCCTTCCTGATACAGCATCTCGTCTATCTGCTCGTAGATTTGTTCTACCTGCGCCTCGTCGTGGCTCGATGTCGGCATGTACACCTGCACCACCATCACGTCCACCGGCTCCGCTTTCATCTTTACACTCATCAAACGATCACTCAAGCAGTTCACATTCAGCACACTTCTCACCGACTTGTTTCTCACCATGACTGCCCCTCCTCTCTCGGATTTGTCTCCTCCGGAGTGATACATTGTGAAACCGTTCGATTTGGTTTCACCTTGCCCCTGCCATCTTACCTCACTCAGTCCCACGACGCCCACTTTGCACTTGTTCATTTTTCTCTTGAGGTTTTCCAGTTTTCCTGCCCTCATCATTGTCCTGACGTTCCAGGTTGCTAACCTGAAAGGCAAATCGACCGCAGTTTTGTGGCTACTTTCGATGGCTTCCCCCTCCATAGCCTTCACCCGGAGATGCGAACGGGAGGTCATTACTCCGGAATATTTTACAGAAGAGAAAGCCATCATTGAAACCATTTTCTCGTAGAATGCTCTTACGCCTACTCTGGGAAGAATGTAATGTGGTAGTATTCCTCTTTTCCTTTCCACATCGCAGCGCCCGGACCAGCTGCACCCGTCATTCGGGTCGCGCTCCGGACTTTTTGATCTGGAGCCATCTTGAGCATCATTTGCTTTGTGCCTCCAGTCAATACAGATGTCGCTGCTGCCCGACACCAGCTAACACGGTTAGCCGATTTCGCTGTTTCTAGCTATTCGTTGCCCATCCCCCACGGCGAGGACGTCGAGTCAGTTCGGGGAGTTATATATATATATATATATATATATATATATATATATATATATATACACGACATATGTACATATATACATATATACATATACACACACACACATATATATATATATATATATATATATATATATATATCTTCTATATCTCCAGCACTCGCTGAGTTATCTTTACAATATTTAGAGACCAAAGTGTTTAATTCTTGCAAATTAGATCTTCAATTCTATTACAGGTACGTAGATGACATTTTTACTTGTGTGCCCGTTAAAAACTTTGAACTTTTACTCCACAATTTTAACTCTTTCAATGAACATCTCTCCTTCACTTTCAAAAAAGAACAGAACAATTCCATCAGCTTTCTTGACGTCAAAATTATAAAAACCTTAGATAACCGTATCATCACAAATTGGTACCAAAAACCTACTTGGTCGGGCAGGTACTTAAATTTTCATTACTATCACCCATCTAGCATGAAAATAGGTACTATAATTAATTTAGTTGACCACGCCATACTTCTCTCGGACAAACAATTTTGGTCTTCTAATTTATCGTTAATCCACACAACACTTATTAATAACTCTTATCCTCCTAATCTCATAAACTCTGTCACGTACAATAGACTCAAATTTCTCAATAATAACAATAATATCTCTTCTTCTTCTACCAAAATCTCCAAAGACAATAACTTTATTGGTAATGTTTGTCTCCCGTTTATTAAAGAACTCTTTCCCATTTGGAAAAAACTGTTCCACAAGGTCGACTTAAGATTAATTTGTAACATAGACTTAACCCTTAGCTTTCTTTTTTCCAACCTCAAATCACCCATTAGTTTAGAACGCACATCGAATATTGTCTATAAATTAAAATGCAATGATTGTGATTCCATTTACATAGGTGAAACTGGACAAAATTTAATAAAACGACTAAAACAACATGATGATAACTCTAAAAACCCACGACAAAATCAAACTATGATAACAGAACATATAAAAAATTTTAAACATTCTTTTGACGCTAGTATACTTTATCACGAATGATACATTATTCAGAGAAGATTTGCTGAAACTTGTCTAATCAGCATTTCTAAATTTTGTGTTAATAAACGCCATGATGCCTCCTTACTCTGTGAAAATTATCAGGTGATACTTAATAATATTTCCAAATTTGTTTCCTCTTAACCTGCATAATTCCGAACCTGTAAACCTACCCTTACGCGGTCCGATCCCGAACTTTGATTCTTAGCCTCTCACCCATACTTCGAAACACTGATTGTAAAAAAACCCGCCAACTATTCCCTCAAACGGTCTCTTCAAATAATTTTTAAACACATGTTACTACAGCCTCGGGCTCGGTCAAATAAACTACGTTCTCTGTGCAAAATATATTATATATTTCACAAATATTTTACTATGCTCTGTTCAACAAAATAATAATAAAAAAAACAAGTTAGTGTATATATAAAATAGTGCAAAATTATGTGCCTTGCGCTAGCTACTGATGTAAGACCATATTTATGTAAGTTTGCTTCGTTGTCTATATATATGTATGTGTCTGTATTGCATATGTATGTATATGTATATGCATATATATATATATATATATATATATATATATATGTATATATGTATAAATGTGTATGTATGTATATATGTGTATATATATGTTTATATATACGTATTATTCGTATGTATATATGTATATGTGCACGTGCTTGTACATGTATATCATATATACATGTTTGTTTGTGTGTATATTTATGTATATATATATTACGCTTTTGTATGTTTGTATATATTTCTTTTTACTTTTCATTTCTCTTGTTTATCTAGCTGTTAAGTATTATTTGTTATTGTTATAATTATATTACTTATATCTATAGTTCTTTGTCCAATTTCTGTCAATTTTTCCCTAGTTTATATTAATTTTTCAATATTCATTCTGTAGATCCACTGATGATGACATAAAATACTATGTCGAAACGTTTGGAAAAATTAAAGATTAACTTCTAAATCTTTGCCTTTTATTTGATGTATGCCCTTGAAGAACTTACTCATATTTCTCAACATCAAAACTAACTTCTCTAATATATATATATATATATATATATATATATATATATATATATATATATATATATACATATACATACATATATATAAACATATATATATATATATATATATATATATATATATATATATATATATATATATTGTTAGCGAAATATATTGTGTGAATGTTTGAATGGATGTTTGAATATGGCGCGGATGACAGTCCCGTGCGGTTGGTAATGTTGATGTTGAGCGTGTGTGTGCAGTTGGCAATAGTGACTGTACGAACAGAGTGAATGTATGCAGGAAGGAAGTGTAAAACTGAGAGAGTTGAATAGAGTGAACGCGGAGAGACGGACTGGTGAGTTATTTTAATTTATAGATTTCTGACAAATAATTAAATATAGAGAATAGACAATAATATATACATAAATATACATATATATATACACACACACACATATATATATATATATATATATATATATATACATACACATATATTTATATATACATAAATATACATATACATATATATATATATATATATATACATGTACATGCCTATACATGTACATTTATACCTACAAAAAATATATATATAAAAGAAAATAAAAAAAATAAAATGAAACTTACATTGAACATGGTATTTTTATATCTAAAAATGTGTACACATCACAGAATTTTGCACTAACATTGACACAAATAACCAGTCGAAACTGTGGAAAAACTTCAAGTATTTTTTCGCAGACCGGAGGGTATGTGATCGCTGCGAATCCTGAGGCAAGTATAAACACATGTGGGGTAAAATTTTGTTTTGAGGACACTAAAAGGTTTTTACAATCAACGTGGCAATGTGTGGGTGAGTAAGGCTAGGTTTTTATGTTCGGAATTAACTGTGTAAGGTTAGGTAAGGTTTACATGAACGGATTTAGTTTTAAACAATTAATAAAATTGAAAAAAACGAAAAAATAAATTTAGCGACAACATTACACGGGTTTAGGTTTACTCAATGGAAATAAATTTAGAAACGTTATTAAGTATAACTTGGTAATTTTCGCAAAGTAAGGATGTAGCATTTCTTTTGTTTACACTATTTTTAATCAAGGTTTTGTAACAAGATTTTGCAAAGCGTCTCTGAATTGTGTTTTGTTCCTGATAAAGAATACGGGCATTATGAAAGTTAAATGTGTGTTTAAAATTGTTGATGTGGTCTGTAATCATGGTTTGGCTTTAGTTGGGTTTTTTAGAATTATTGTCATGTTGTTTAAGTCTTTTTATCAGATTTTGTCCAGTTTCAACCACATAAGTCGAACATATCAAGCCTACATATCAAGACCTTTTTGTAAGGACACTCAGAACCACTACTACACTAAAGTTACAACTCCAAGATTTTGATCATTTTCAAGATCTCTTACAAGTGTTTTTTAATTTTTGACAGCATGAATTTTTAAAATAATTATAATTTTACTACTATATATGTAAATAGTTCTCTCCATACAAATAATGTAAGACATAATATTCGTTCCTCTTATCAATATCCAACTCACATACTGAATTATAATAATTTCAATAATTCGTTCACTTACCGTTATAACAATTCTTACTTTCATAATAATTTTACACAATGCATTCCTTACTTTTTCCCGTCTTTTTTCGAGTACATTTCCCAATGCTATGGACCTACTAAACTCAAATTATTTAAAACTAATTCAAATCTTTTCTCAAAACTGGCTATCGTCAACAACAAAAGAACTGTTTTACTTTGTTGTCGTAAAGAAAGACTTTCCCAAAATCCTTTAATTTCAAACTAATAAACTTTAATCATCCATATTCCAATTATCTTAAAAATAAAATGCTTTTTTTTCTGTTTTGTTGCTGAATCTAGAAATCAAACATTGCATTAGCTCTATTGATAACATAAATAAATCTTTAAACTTTAACATCCAATCCTTATTTTTCACTATGAATAATCACATTGACATTAACAATTTTTTAGATTTAGAAAACTCTAGATTCAATAATTCTTTTAATATGTCAAAAAAATCTTTCATAAAAAAATTCAATACTCTTATTCGAAAAAAGCAAACAAATCCAAATTAAATATAAACCCTGATATCATCAATAAATGGGTAAAAAACATTTCCGATTCAAACATCCCATCCAATGTTTTGAACGTTTGAGCACCAGGTCCTAAATTTTTCATTCCACAACAGAAAAAAACAATGTTTTGAACATTTTAGCACCAGGTCCTAAATTTTCCATTCCACAACAGAAAAAAACTTTAATTTTGTCAAAACACTTAGCTCTTTAGAATATAATTTACGTAATTTAAAAGATATCAATGAAAAACCGTATTAATATATTTTTTGCAACCAACTTAATTCGTTTTTCAAATTTGACATTTCACACATTCATCAACATAAAGAATTACTCACAGACATCCACTTTTGCAAATTCATTATCAAAGAACACCGTGAAATTGTTTTTACCAAGGCAAATAAGGGTAACATCACGGTTATCATGAACAAAGTTTAACTATATTTCTAAATCCATGTCCCTCCTAGCTGATGTAAACATTTACAAACCTATAAATTTAGATCTTGCCGACATTATAATTCGGAATACTTTGAAGTTTATTGATTCATTCATAGAAAGCAAGCAAATTCTCAAACCTCTCTCTCTACAATTAAAAAACTACAATCCCATTGCCCCAAAACTTTATCGTCTTCCCAAAATCCACAAAGATGGTTTTCCTCTTCGACCAATAGTTGCTGACTTAAATTCCCCTCTTTGCAAATTATCCAAATTTATTAGTTCAATTTTATCCAATGTCACTCATAATTCTCCCCATTTTCACAAAAATTCTTTCCAACTCATTTTCAAACTTAACTCCCTTAATGTACCTTCTGATTTTTCCTTTGTAAGTTTAGATGTTGTTTTCCTCTTTACTAACATTTCACTTGACATTATTCTCTCTGCCATAGACCATAAATGCGTTGATATCAGCAAATACACAGATTTCAATTTTTCTTGGTTCCTGAAATGTATTAAATTCATCATTTCCAATATCTATTTTTCGTTCAACGATTCCTTCTTTAAACAAAAATTTGGCACTCCAATGGGTTCCAGTTTGAGTGCACCACTTGCTGTACTTTGTATGCAATTCGTAGAGAACTTTACTCTTAATACCTTGTCTTATGTACCTCTTTTTTACAAACGATACGTTGACGACCTTTTAACTTGCATTCCTGCATAAATAATCAATTTCCAGATTTCGTTTAATAATTTCGACACACACCTTTGTTTTACTGTAGAGACTCAACTTACCAACTTCATTAATTTTTTAGATATTACCCTTTTTATAAATGACGGCTTCATCACTACATATTGGTATCAAAAATCCACTTCGTCTGGACGTTATTGAAACTACCATTCCTATAAGCCCAAATCGACTAAGATTGCATCTATCATCAACTTACTAGATCATGCCATCCTTCTTTCTCATCCATCATATTGGGAAAAAAATATTAATTTGATATATTCTACCGTCCAAAATAATTTCTATCCACTACAAATTTTGCGCTCAGTAATAAATAATAGGTTACCTTTTCTTCGTAATAAATTCCGTACGTCTTCTTTATTTACCTCCCAATCACAAGAAAATAGAATCACTTCATAAACCCTTAACCCTTTTTTGAAAATTCACTATTTCTCAATTCCTTCATCTCATTACCCTACATTGACTGCCTTTTCCACTCATGGAAAAAACTTTTTTCATCCGTTAGTCTGAAGCTAGTGTGTTCGACTGGACACACTCTCGCAGACTTATACACCAATCTAAAAACTCCTGCCTCTACTTCCCGCATGTCAAATGTCGTGTATGTCATTGACTGTAATGATTGTTCAAGTTGTTATGTTGGTCACAATTTCTCTTGAAACGAATGCGCCAACATGAACTCAATAGCTTAAACAAGAAACAAAATAAGACCATGATCACCGAACATGTCTCCAACTTTAAACATTCCTTTAATTTCACCAATCCAAAGGTTATCCATCGAGAAGCCAACACTTCACGCAGAAAGTTCGCTAACAGTATTTACATACAAAAATTACCTACCATTAACAAACTGTTTGATTAACTTTTCTTTGCAATATCTACCGTGATATTTCGAATATTTTTTTCAATATGCGCAATACATCTTAACACTTTCTTTTATGTATATATATGTATGCATATATGTGTATATGTATATATGCATATACTTGTATATGTATGTATGTGTATGTATATACATGTATGCATTGTTTGTGTGTTTTATGTATATATATATACATATATATTATATTATGTTATAATTGTTTTTAATAACTTGTTCCATAACTAATATCGTTTCATAGTTAATATTTATACATTTGCCTAATAAAATTGTCTTCATCGCATATTTTTTCATTTTTTTACAATGTCTCTCATGGTTTTATTATGTTTCTATATTTCATTTTTATCCACATATTTTCAACCGTTGATTACAGTTTGTTTTCACATGATATTTTTTCTATGTTCCTACTGTGCATGATCGCCGAGAAAATCTTCGTAATATGAAGCCACTAAAAATCTCTCTATCCCAGTTTTTCAACCAATGATGATACAGTTCCACAATTTTCTGCAAACACGTACGCACACATTTTACTTGTTAAGGTGCGGCCACACCTAACGAACGAACATGTCGAACAAGAAAATACAAAGAAGAACGAACAGGAACACGAGCGAACGCGAAAAATTCGAAACAAACGCCTCAAAGCAGTGAGGGCTTGAATCTTTTTGTTCGAGGATGTACCGTGAAACGTCAGATTTATTATTTAAAGTGAAAATTATTTAAAGTCATCAAATTTACCAATAACATCAATAACAAATTTGTCAATAACATCAATATCTGATTATAAACACATCATAAACTAATGCACATTTTTACATCAAAAAAGAAAAATGTTTGTCTACATTCGTGGTAGCGTCCACACTGCACATACGAGTTCAAACATGAACGAACAATTCCCTTTGATGTACCGACAAGTTGCGGAACATTGCTCGCCATGTTTGTTTATGTTCGTTCGTGATCGTTGTGGCGTCCACACTATGCGGTTGCCGTTCATTCTGGTACGTTCTTTTATGTTCGTTCGTTAGGTGTGGACGCACCTTTACACAAACTCTAAGCGGATTTATTTTTATTTTTATTTTTATTTTTATTTTACAATTATTTGAAATTTATCATACCTCGACGTCGACATTATCATAATTTTTTCGTGCAATTTTGGTGTGTTTTTGTGTTTTTTTTTTTCAATTTATTTGTATGGTGAGTTCTTTACATTTGTTCATGTCTATGTTTGTATTTTTATTTTTATATACTTTCACAATATATATTAGTTATAAATCAAATTTATTAAATTGATTAGATTTACGCTTCTTTGCACGTTTTTATTTATATTTTTTGTAATTATGTATTTTTTATATTGTTTTAAATTGTAACCCTGAAATATTTAATTGTAGCGCTAAAGATGGGTCAAATCAAGACCCAAAACGTATGTTTTTCAATAAAAACAATTTTTTTTAATAAAACTGTTTTTAATTACTGGATGGATGCCCAAGAACAATTTTATCATTTTGTCATATATATATATATATATATATATATATATATATATATATATATATATCTTATATATAAAATTCTTCTGTAACTATGTATGAATGATTAATCCGCCTAAACTATAATTCGGATTTTCATGAATCTTCTTGAAGTTTGTTCGGGAAATTTTCTAGAATTTATAGATTCATAGAAATATGGTAAGATTGTAAAAATAAATGGACAAAATTACAAAAAACCGCTTGTCATTGTTTGCCCTTAAAAATATTTAAAGCATGGTTTGACATTAAAACAAATGAAGACTATCATTTGCCAAACATTTCCATTCACTTATAGGCTAAGACAATATTAAAATATAATATATTTATGATTATGAATAAGAAAAATGTAATGACTACATTGCTATTTCCAAAAAGCAGCTGAGATGTGCCAAAAAATAAAATAATATAAGATTTACAGTCAACATCTGACAGGTGATGCAGTCTGCGCATGCGTCTGTCAGTGATCGCACATCAAACTTAGCCTATAATTCAATTTGACAGATTATTATATTTTAACTTTTGAATGCAGTCGTGTTTTGCCTTACTTTACTTAATCACGATACAGAAATAATTCACTTTCTCAAAAAATTATGTAGAAGTTTTAATGTGTCAAAAATTCATATGTTTGTTATTCGATACGAAATATTTACTCAAGTCAATGGAAGGTTTTGGGTCTGAATATTTTTAATGTGTTCCAATTTGCATCGAATTTTGGAATTAGGTTTATCTTACTCTCAAGTTTAAAAGTGAAAATAATTTATACTCCTTTGCCACTTCCCGCAGGGTTGACGTCTATTTTCAGTGGTGCAATTGTATCTCTTTCAAAATAACATCGGATATTGATGAAATAACTAATTAGAAGAGAAAAATGTTAAATAATGTTCTTCAAAAAAACAGTTACTTTTCAAGTTACTGGCTACTGATAATTTTAACGAAAATCATGTAATGAACAAAATTATATCAATTAAAATCTTAATAAATCGGTGTTCTATAAAGTGTTCTAGAAACAATATTAAGCTTGATATAAAAATGGGGTTGTATAGTACACAAAATAAGCTTTAAAATGATTATTTTTGCGTGTAAAATGAGTGAGCTATCATGCAGATAAACGACGCATACAATGTATTTTTTTTTTCATTTAAATCAAATATTTTATGAGTGCCATTTCCACCAAAATCAAAAATAATCGTATTCCCTCTAGAATTAACTTAGTTTACGAGATCTTGATGGATTCTAGAAAATACAACTTTAGTACAAACGATTTTGAAAAAGCTCATGATTTCATGAAAAAAAATCTATTTAAAAAAAAACAACCAATTCCTTATTATTATATGTCTGAAAGAATAAAAGATACGTATTAAGGTATATAGATAAAAATTCAAGGTCTTTATCTGACTAATTGTTGCTTTGGTAAAATTTATGATAGAGAGAGTTGTAGGTCATTTAATTACCTTTAAAATAGTGTATTTAAAATAGTGTATTACAAGTTCTGATTAAATCAGAATCAAGAGAGTTATAATCCAATTAATGCGGTGGGTGGTGACGGAGTGCAAATTGTTTTCACTTCTAAACTGAAGATAAAGATTAGCCTATTTCCTACACATGGTTATTTCCTCTCCATTCACTGCAATAATTTTATTGATTGTAGGTTGAATAGAGCACATGTGAACAGGATTTGGCAAATTAATTCACTTCAAATATGAACTTAAGTAATAATGTATATTGATTTATTAGTGAGAATAATGTAATTTAGATATTAAAATTACTAAAAGCCAGTTAAAATATGGTACGAATATATAAAAATTATAAGCAACATTATTGAAGCCCATTATTTTGGGCAGAAAAATCCAATGTGATGTTGTACCTTTATTAATTCTTTCTGAATTTGTCATAGCCTTTAAAAGACTTCAATTTTCAACACGTGTTTGTTATGCTATGACCATAAATCACAAAGGCAGGCAATGATTTTTTGTGTGATACATTTGGAAAATCAATGTTTTCGTGCATAAAGAAAAAATTAATCATTTATACATCCACATTTACAGGTATAACTAAAAAGTTGTATAACCCTTGACATTAAAATAAATTGAGCTATTGGAATAAATTTGTACTATAAATTGCAGTGTTTAATTTTTAATATACAATTTTATTGAACATATTTTAATATTTGTTAAAGGGAATCATCATTTGAAGCAGATCTACATTTAACATTACTCATATATTGGTGTTAATAGTAATTCGAAAAATAATAATTATTATTTTTAACTGAACGGTAAATATTAGTATAAGATATTGAAAAAACGTAGATGTGGGTACAGGACAACGTCTGTCGGGTCATCTAGTATATATATATATATATATATATATATATATACTAGATGACCCGACAGACGTTGTCCTGTACCCACCTCTACGTTTTTTTAATATCCTATACTAATATTTATACCGTTCAGTTAAAAATAATCATTATTGTTTTTTGAGTTACTATTTACACCAATATATGAGTGATGTTAAATGTAGTACTGTTTCAAATAAAATGATTATTCTCAATTCCCACAGTTAACACTTTAATTATCCCTTTAACAAATATTAAAATATGTTCAATAAAATTTTATATTAAAAATTATACACTGCGATTTATAGAACAAATTTATTTCCAATAGCTCAATTTATTTTATTGAATTTAAGGGTTATACAATATTTTTAAACATACCTGTAGATGTGGATGTTGAAATGAATGATTTTTTGTTTAATCACGGCTAAAACATTGATTTTCCAAATTTATCACTATATATTTATTGTCATAGCATAGATACACGTGTTGAAAATTGAAATCTTTGAAAGTATAACAAATTCAGAAAGAATTAATATATAGCATGCGGTCAAGGTACAATATCACCTTGGATTTTTCTACCCAAAATAATTGCTTCAATAATGTTGCCTACAATTTTTATAATTTCGTACCATATTTTAACTGGCTTTTAGTATTTTAATATCCAAATTGCATTTTTCACACTAATAATTCAATATACATTATTATTTAAGTTCATATATGAAGTGAATTAATTTGTCAAATTTTGTTCACATGTGCTCTATTCAACCTACTATCAACAAATTTATTGCAGTAAATGGAGAGGAAAAAAGCGTATGCCCAGCTAATCTTAATCTAAAGTTCAGAAGTGAAAACAATTTGCATTTTGTCACCACCCCCCGCATTAATTGGATTATAACTCTTTTAAATCTGATTTTATCATAACTTGTAATATACTATTTTAAAGATGATTAAATGAGCTACAACTTTCTCTATCATAAATTTTACCGTAACTTCTCTTATTTTGAAACGGCGAAGGGTTAAAGGGCTAAAAAGACACTCCGGTTGGACAGCCGCGCATATATATATATATATATATATATATATATATATATATATCTTATATATAAAATTCTTCTGTAACAATGTAAGTTTCATAATTCCTCCTAAACTATAATTCGGATTTTCATGAATCTTCCTGAAGTTTGTTCGGGAAATTTTCTAGAATGTTTTGATTCATAGAAATATAGTTAGATTGTAGAAATAAATGGAAAAAATTACAAAAAACCGCATATCATTGTTTGCCCTTGAAAATATTTGAAGCTTAGTTTGACATTAAAAACAATTGAAGACTGTCATTTGCCAAACATTTCTGTTCACTTATAGGCTAGGGCAATATTAAAATATAATAAATTCATGATTATGATTAAGGAAAATGTAATGTCTACATTATTAATGCCGAAAAGCAGCTGAGATGTGCCAAAAATTAAATTAATATAAGATGCAAATAATATAACATATGCGTTTGACAGTATGCGCATGCGTCTGACGCGCACCGCGAATCGTGTTCTCAACGTACACGTGCTTTTGCTTGCAATAATTTTGTTTGCGCACTTTGCGAACAGATTCGCCGCACGAATTCGTGCGAAGGAGACTCAAAAATATTCAATTTGCAGTCGTTTTGCCTCACTATACTAAGTCACAATACAAGAAAAATTATTTAGAAGTTTCATTGTGTCAAAAATTCATATTATTGTCATTGGGTACGGAATATTTACTCAATGGAGCGCTTTCGGTCTGAACTTTTTTTACTGTTTTCCATTTTGTTTGGAATTTTGGAACTAGGTTCATCTTGCTCTTCAGAAGTGAAAACAATTTAGACTCCTTTACCACTTCCCGGGTGGATGACATTTCTTTTCAGTGGTGTAATTTTACTTTTTTCAAAATAACGTTTGGTATCGATAAAAGAACTAATTATAAGAGAAAAATGTTTAATAATGTTTTTTAAAAAAGCAAATACTTTTCAAGTTACTGGCTACTGAAAATTTGTTTCTTTCTTGCGTTTTTCATCATTTTTTGCTAATATCTTCAAAAATATACATTTTAACGAAAATCATGTAATGAACAAAATTATATCAATTAAAATCTTAATAAATCGCTATTTTATAGTGTTTTAGGAACATTATTAGGCTAGATATGAAAATGGGTTTTTATAGTGCTCAAAATAAGCTTTAAAATGAGTACTTCTGCGTGTAAAATGAGTAAAATATCATGCAAATAAAAGACGCATATAATGGTTTTTCATTTAAATAAAATAGTTTTTCAGTGCCATTTCCACCAAATTTAAAAATAATCGTATTCCATCTAGAATTAACTTGGTTTAAGAGATCTTGATGGATTCTAGAAAATACCACAACTTTAGTACAAACGATTTTAAAAAAAACTCATGATTTCATTAAAAAAAACATTAAAAAAAACATCCAATATCTCATTATAGTATCTCTGAAAGAATTCGTATAAAAGTATATATATATGAAAATTCGAGGTATTTTTCTGACTAATTATTGTTGTTTATTATTTTTCCATTATACAAATATTGATAGAGGTATTAATTAAGGAGTGCGCGGCTGTCCAACTAGAAGTCTTTCGAGCCCTTTAACCCTTCGCCGTTTCACAATAAGAGAAGTTACGGTAAAATTTATGATAAAGAAAGTTGTAGCTCATTTAATCACCTTTAAAATAGTGTATTACAAGTTCTGATAAAATCAGAATTAAAAGAGTGATAATCCAATTAATGCGGTGGATGGTGACGGAGTGTAAATTGTTTTCACTTCTGAACTTAAGATAAAGATTAGCCTATTTCCAAAATATCAAGTAAATTGGAGCACAGTAAAAAAATTCACAGAGCAAAAATATAAAAAAATGTTCAATAAAATTGTATATTAAATTATACACTGCGATTTATAGAACAAAATTTCCAATAGCTCAATTTATTTTATTGCATTTAAGGGTTATATAGTATTTTTAGTCATACCTGTAGATGTAGATGTATAAATAAATGATTTTTTGTTTATTCACGACTAAAACATCGATTTTCCAAATTTATCACACTAAAAATGATCGTCTGCCTTTGTGATTTATGTCACAGCTTATGATACACGTGTTGAAAATTGAAATCTTTTAAAAAGTACAACAAATTCAGAAAGAATTACTATATAGCATTCGCGGCAACGGTGCAATACCACCTTTTATTTTTCTACCCAAAATAATTGCTTCAATAATGTTGCCTATAATTTTTATAATATTGTACCATATTTTAACTGGCTTTTAGTAATTTTAATATCTAAATCACATTTTTTTCACTAATAAATCAATATACATTATTGCTTAAGTTTATATTTGAAGTGAATTAATTTGTCAAATCCTGTTCACATGTGCTCTATTCAACTTACGATCAACAAAGTTATGCTATATAGTATTATGCCGCATATATATCCTATAAATCGCAGTGTATAATTTTTAATATACAATTTTATTGAACATTTTTAATATTTGTTAAATGAATAATTAAAGTGTTAACTGTGGGAATTGAGAAGAATCATTTTATTTGAAACAGTTCTACATTCAACATCACTCATATATTGGTGTAAATAGTAATTCAAAAAACAGTAATTATTATTTTTAACTAAGCAGTAAATATTAGTATAAAATATTGTAAAATTGTAGGCGTGGGTACAGAACAACGTCTGTCGGGTCAGCTAGTATATATATATATATATATATATATATATATATATATGTATATATATTCAATAGATAAGTCCTGGATTTTTTCAATAAATTGATTGTTTCTTTTTCGAACAGTAAATCCAATAATAAAAAACAATTTGTTTTTTGAAGATGTTTAATACGACGTTTCGGAACTAGGTAAGTTCCATCATCAGGTTTATTCTGTCAAATACAATGTTTTTTAAAAATATTGAATAACATTAATTAATGATGGTCAATACAGATTAATTTGAAAAAAAATTATAAAGGAATGGATTATGTACCAGGGTAAAGAGTAATAATAATTAAATTATAAGAATACATATACATGTACATACATATATGTACTTGTATATATATACATATACACATACCCATATGTAGTGTATTTGTGTACATATGGGTATGTATATATGTATATGTATTTGGGTATGTATATTTGTGTTTGTGTAATCACTCAATTTATTTTTTATTGATTAAGTCGATTATATACATATATCGGAAACTTCATGTAACTTGCCTCAAAGTCAAATACCAATATCAGCTAGTTCGTCTACGTTTTCGGGCGCACGGATCAACCGATTTGCATGCCTCAAAAAACATTCAATTCCTATTAATAGGAAGATGTGCTGATTAGTGTTTGGCAAAGGCAGGTCCGACCGTTTCGGAGACGCGGAGCAAAGAGTGCAGA
Organism: Ctenocephalides felis; assembly: GCF_003426905.1. NCBI lineage: Eukaryota > Metazoa > Arthropoda > Insecta > Siphonaptera > Pulicidae > Ctenocephalides > Ctenocephalides felis. The sequence goes on along the minus strand of NW_020537646.1, from coordinate 56,571,678 downwards.
AAATAAAAATTAAGTTTTTGAAGAACGGAGCATCCGATCTGAATTATCTGAAAAACATTCAATTCGTAATGACGGACAAAAGTTGTGGTTAGATCTTGGCAAATGCAGGTCCAGCCGTTTAAGAGATACCGAGCTAAATGTGCAAAAAATTGCAGTTTTTGAGAGAACTAAGCATTCGATTTGACTGATTCAAAAAACAAAAATAATTGCTTTTAAAAAAAAAATTTCATTTTTTTTCAAAAAAAAAATGTTTGTATATCGAAAATAATTGAGATTTTAATTCTAATTCTGGCTAAAGTCCTAGAGCTCATCAACATACTTTAAATAATTTTAACTTTGCCATTTAGTTTATATAATTCTTATAAATATTAGACAATGTTATAGTATTTATAATAATCTATTAGAAAACATTTAATATTTTTCGAACATTTCGTTACGGTACGGGATGTTTCAGCAATTTGCCTTAGGTCACGATGCCATACCCAACTAGTTAATTTTCATTTTAAGTTTCCACTGAAAAAAAGCTAGAATTATAGCTTTATAATTCATACAAATATCAGAAACATATATATATATATATATATATATATATATATATATATATATATATATATATATATATATATATAACAAATGTATTCTGAGTGGATAGAAAGATATTAATTTGGAAATATGAACAAACAACACTCTTTTTGCACTAATTTATTAAATAATAATTTTACAAACGTTTCGAGACAATATATTTAATTATATGTATATATCTATATATATAAATATATATATATATATATATATATATATATATATATATCCATATATATATATATATATATATATATATATATATAAATTATTTTCTTATAATTTCTAAGATATCATTGTAAGGTTTATTCTCTACATTCCTAAAATATAAATCACTTTGTCACCAATGCGCAAGCTATATTGGAAGATATAATATCGACGCCTGAGTTCAATTAGTTCATACTTGTGTACATGTGGATCTTTTCTATTATCAGTGTTTCAATATTTATTTAAGAAATCTCAAGTTCTTATCGACATGTCTTCAAGTAGATTTCACACTACTTCATTATATATGTATACTTATATATATATATATATATATATATATATATATATATATATATATATATATATATATATATATATATATATATATATAGATAATATTATATATTTATATATACAGGGCCGGTCCTACCTTAAATGCGAAAAATGCGGGCGCACGTCTTAGGAGTAGTGTTGGAAGTATCGAGGCAAAAGAGCGATATTGAGTACTTTAAAAAATATCTAATCATAATATCGATGCCAAAAAAATATCGTGGCGAAGGTTTCGATAGTAATCAATATCTAATTTTGAGTACTTTTCATCAAAATCAAACATAAGTGCAAGAAAGAGCTAAAACTCATTAAATATCAAATCACAAAATTAGAATGAATTCTATTGCTTGTATCTGATGTGTTAAATCAGAATCATTTTCAATATTGTAAAATGTTATCAGTAATTTTTCAATACTAATTTCAAGTGCAATATTATTTTTAATATTTTTAGGTAAAACAATATTTTATAATTGTTGAATATTTTTATATGAATAATTTTAGCGAGCATGCAACTTTAAAAAGCCGTTACATGTTTACATAAAAGTGCAATATGAAGCTCTTTGGAAACAATAAACATTCAGTTTAATGACGGTCAAGATAATATTTCGACACTTGTAGAGAAACATCCCTTCGGAGTGATGGGATTTAATTTTTTTTTTTATTTCAATAAGTATTACAACTGTTAAATTATTAACATCTAGTAATAAATACTAACAAATGTAAATAAATAAAAGTGCAAAAGATAAAATTTACATGAAAATAATATCCGTAATATGATATGATATAAAATATAAGCAAGTAATATTAAAAATAAAATTAATAATTAATATAAATAAAATTTCTGAATAATAAAATAATACTAGAAAAATAATAAATATAACAAAATAATAATAATAGAAATAGTAAGATAATAATAATAATAATAATAATAATAATGATGATGTTAGCGTTTACAAATTTATAAGATCGTTGGGAATTTTTCGTTTAAGCCTTGTTGGGCGCGCTTCTGAGAATACTTTGTGTGCCAAGTAATTTGGGTGTTGGAAATTTGGATTTGGGTTTTGGTTAATGGAAGCGTTTGCTATAATGGTTGAATTGAGACTGATGATGAACTGCCCTTGCTCCTCTGTGGCGGAAACAGTGTTGCCAAAGGGGTACCACAGTGTTACAATCCTTTAGTGTTACCACATGTTGTTCTATAATAAGGGATGAATCGGAGAGATGGCATTACACCTCCCCCCTTGATAAGATTTTAGTTCGTATAACATTTTAATAAATTTAATGAAGACTCAATCACAAAAATTTCTAGAATTGGATTTTTTTTAGATACATAAAAGATATAAAATCTTGAAAATTCAAAGAACAGAACATAACTATAAACTAACAAAAATAAACACAATTAATTTAACATTAAGTCAAATACAGAAATAATCATTAATATTAAATCTAATGTTATTTAAACAAATATTAGAATTAGATATATAGAAAAACATAAACACAGAACATTGCTAACTAAAATCTAAATTAGACATTTGAATATTAATACAGTTGAGATAGATTTCATAGAGTAATTAGAAATTTATAGTGAGTAATTAGAAAATTAATTCATGAATATTTATTTAATATATATCATGATAGAATTTTGAATCAAAGAAACTAGATTAGTGATATAAAAATCAATTCAAAAATGAAATATTTGAAACTAAAGTTTTCATTACCAAACAGAATAGTAGTCGATAAATGAGTTTAAATATGAAAAATTCTTTCAAAACATTGAAATTAATTGAGGTTTAAATCATTAAAATTCTTGAACTCAGTGAATATAGGATCATCGATATGAGGAATTTTCTTTGATGAACACTCGAGACTAAATGAGGAGCATAGGATTTGATTTGATATAGAATAGTCTTAAATAAAATTTAAATGGTATAAAAATACAAATATATTTTTTATTTAAATTGAAAATGAAGTAAAAATTTGATCAAAGATATATGTAGTAAAATTAGAAAATTGAATTTTTCATTATGCACTAACATCGGTAACAACTATTAAAAATTTGTAACATAAATAATTGATAGATTTCAAAATTTGAAAAAATTGTTATAAATATTAGATAGAATAAAATAATAATTTATCTTTGAATATCGAATGTAGGTTTGAATTTGGAATAATTACTTATTGAATGTATCGAGGAGTCGAGAAATGGAGTCGTCTGGAGGACGATGATTACTAGAAATTTTCAAATAATTAATTGATCTCAAAGAGGATTGATAAGGATTTGGTAGAGTTTGATTAAGATATATTAAATTTGATTCAGGACTTAGTGAATTTTCATAAAGGTTTGGTTGATTTTGATGAGGATGTGGTTGATTTTGATGAGGATTTAGCAAATCTTGATGATGATTTGGTAGATTTTGATGAGTATTTAGTAAATTTTGATAAAGATTTGGTAAATTTTGATTTGGAACGTGGTTAAAATTTTGATTAGAATTAGATTTAGTATAATTTGGTAAAATTGGATTAAGTCTTGAATATTTTGAAAATTTATTATTAATTCAGAGTTTAGAACATTGATAGAGCAATCTTGAGAAGGAAATCTAGTCCCAGAATACCATCAGAAACAATGGGTATATCATCACTAATAACATTGAATAAATGCTCTTTAACAACACCGAGAGTTCTAAAACTATGTCCGGTAATGCCAGAAACTTTTATAATATTGTCTGAATTAGTTATAATATTAAGAGAGTCTTTTAAAGCTGATAGTTTTACTAGGATAACGTCTGCGCCTGTATCAATCATTAAATTTAATTTTTCTGAAGTTGAATGCGGAGATTCAAAAGATTTAAAGATAGACATATTGCTAGAAGAAATTAAAGAAACTTGTGCCTTTTTTAATTTGGCGACCGTTGTGAAATTAGAATTTGAACGTGAAGGTTTTGAATAATTAGAATCTGGAACATTAGAAGTTTGAGAAAAATTTGTATTTGAAGATTTTATATTAGAATTAAAATTAGAACGAATTTGTTCTTAAACAATCTTTTTTGCATTCTTTCATATTATGCCCGATATTTTTACAATAATTGCAAGAAATAGTAATTGAATTCGAAGATTCTAGAAAATTGGAATAAAATGGAATAGAAGATTTGTGACAAGAAAACAAACGCTCTTCTTCAATAGCCGCACTAATGGCCTTCTCTAAACTTTGTCAATTTTATTAAAATACGAAGATCTGGATGCAAACCTTCTTGAAATATATTCAGAGCTTGGTACCGTAACAATTCAGAAATATAGGGATCTTTTTCAGGATTTCGACTTTGGCGAGTTGTTGCCTCTATTAATTGTTCTAAAATATTAGATAATCTTTCGGAATAATCTAAAACTTTTTCGCGAGAACCTTGTCGACATTGGTTAAATTCAACCTGAAGCGAAGATACGGACCTATGATCTAAAAATAATTCTTCTAAAGTTTGTTTAAGCTGTTTAAAATTTTCGATACTGTATCGGACAGATTGAGCTGCTTTACCTTCTAATTTGACGTTGAAAATATATTTAAATAGTGAGGAATGCTGAGAAGTTTCAATTGCGTCAAATGCATACTGGCAAATACGAAGAAAATCATTTAAATTGGAATTACTAGAACCATCAAATGATTTGATAATGTTTCTAGATTCTTTCAAAGTTAATTCAGCCATTTCGTTTTGTTTATATAAACGAGTTTGAGGATAGGAAACAAAATTTGGCTTAGGTTGGAGTTTAAGTAAATGGAATGTGGAATGGAAATGTAATTTGATTTTGAAAAACTGAGTCCAATAAAATTAATGAATTATTATTACCTCTTAAAATATACTCCAAAAACTTGACAAAAATGGATTCATTTGATCTGCTCACTACTCGCTGCCGTGGTAGATGAAACCTTTATCAAATCTTTCGGATATGACAACAGTAGATTGTTGTAATCTAGATTATAATAAAACGATTAGTAAATTTTGTAAAACGTAGCAAATTATAAAAAATAGATATAAATATATGAAAATAGAAGAGATAAATAAAATTAGAATAAATTTTGAAAAGTAATTGATAAATAAACTTTGAATAAAATTTCTGAAACTCTCTTACATAAATAATTATCACATAGAACACAGTAAAACTTAGGAGATAAGATATAGCAAATATAGTCAAAATAGTAAATTTAGTAAAACTTAGTAAATAAGATATAATAATGATTTTAAATTTAGTAAAACTTAGTAGATAATGTATAGCAAAATAGTAAATTTAGTAAAACTTAGCATAAAATTAGTAAATAAATTTAATCTTAATCACATAGATAAAAATAAAATTTTGAGATTGAGTCAAAAACTAAATTTAGTAAGAATATTAATACAATTTGCCTGATTTGTTCTACTTATATTTCTCAATTTCATAATGGCGTCTTTCGGCGTCACTTCCAGATAGCATCCTTTAGCATGAAACGCTATAATGGCGAATTCCTCATGCGTCATATGTACTTGGCATCGATAAGAACTTTGGGTAAGGCTGCGCGTCCTTGTTTCCAGTTTTGGAGTCCGTTCACAGATAAGATTCTTGCGGATTTTTACCAATGTCTTTATTTCGAATTATCACTTCTTTGGCCAATTTTTTGAATATTTTAGTTCGAATTTCACCGACTGCCACCATTCATGTTGTGCCAATTTGCAGAATATGATAAATTCAGAATAAATAAAAGACTTACGTACACATTACATGAAATATATTTATAAACAATCAGACAGAATTTTCAATAAAATGGAAGCGTTAAATTGAGACTGATGATGAACTGCCCTTGCTCCTCTGTGGCGGAAACAGTGTTGTCAAAGGGGTACCACAGTGTTACCAATCCTTTAGTGTTACCACATGTTGTTCTATAATAAGGGATGAATCCGAGAGATGGCATAACAATACTATTATATTGAAATTGATGAGTATTATTATTTGAAATAATTATATTTCGATTCTTTTTTTACACAAAATACTAATATATTGAAATTGATGAGTATTATTATTTGAAATAATTATATTTCGATTCTTTTTTAATTAAAATACTAATATATTGAAATTGGTGAGTATTATTATTTAAAATAATCATACTTCGGTTGTTGAATATGTTTTTATACAACATTTTGGTACTTTGAAAAGCCGTTTCATTTTACATAAGAGTAATAAATAAACATCTTTATTTATTAGTGTGGTCATATTTATTTTGGGTTTTTGAGCAATAAATTCTGAGACAAATGACCTATGGGAATCGTTTTTTGACACTTCTTTGAACAGTTATGACCACCTAGAGAGACTATTGCATTGCATTTTGCAATGAGTGGTGTTCATAGTTGGTCGATGAATGGTGGTTCATAGATTACGCTGTCGATTCATTTTGAGTACTATCGACGAAAAAAATCAATATTGGCAAATAAATCGAGCAAAAAAATCGATAGCAAAAGTATTCATTATCGACCGAAAAGTATCGATATTTACTCAGTACTCGATGTTTCGTTCTAACACTACTTAGGAGGCGCCAACACGAGATTCGGATATGAAATTTATAGTAAACTTTTTTCAATATCATTTAAAAATATATAATTTGCATCACCTACTAATCTTTGAACAATTCTTTTGAAATACGTTAAAAATTTAACTTTAAACTAGTTCGTACTAGTATTTTGCATAGAGGCAAGTTACATGAACTTTCTGATATGTGTAAATAATCGACTCAATCAATGAACAATAAATAAATAAAAACGAACAAACACGTTAACTCGGAGTATTTTCTAAAAGCAAGTTTTCGAAAATCCATCATTTTTATAATTGAACCAGTTTCCGTAGGTGTTTAATATAATAATTTTTAACAAACGTCAAAAAAACTACTCATTTTCTCAAAATTCGATGAATTTTTAAATTTAAACATCTTGTCGTAAGGCCGTCGCCAGAAAATTCCCATAAAAGTCGGCGTAATTTTCTTTTCAACAGTTAATTACAAAAAAACGGCTCGGTAGATTTTCACCTGAAACTAATCAGTTTCGTTCCCAACTAATATCATCCGAACAGTTTTTGATTTTTTAAAATCAGTTTGGTAATATGAGCTTAAATGTGGACGAAAAGTTTAACACTTTTTTCCAAATTACTAAGAAACGGCTAGGCCGATCGTCGCACAAAACTGAGAAACGACAATCCTCATCGAGATATGTTAAATATTTCAATTTCTAAAATCGATTCAGGCGTTTTTGAAATCGTTGATGAAAAGTCTAATTTTGACTCGATATCGATTCAGAATTGTGGTTAAATTTTTTTTCTGCTATTTATAAAGAAACGGCTTGGTCAATCGTCGCACAAAACAGACAAGCAATAGTCCTCATCAAGATACATCGAATGGCTTTTTTCAATTTTTGAAATCGGTACAGCCGTTTTTGAGAAAACGCCGATTTACGGCAAAAGATCTGTTCACACATACACAAATAAAAGCTTTCAAAGACATGAGAAAAAACAAAATTTTCTCACTTCAGAAATTAGATATTTCTTCGTTAAATATTATAATAGTTATATCAGTTTTAATAAGTTACTTATAAGTTAGTTATAAGTAACAACCCAGTAAACACTACATGTTGCCGTAATGAAACTTGTTAGTTACAAAGTTATATAACAAATGTTAACTAAATGTAATATAAGCGCAATGTAACTTTTAGTTGCAAAGTTATATAACAAATGTTAACTAAGTGTAATGTACGCGCAATGTAACTTTTAGTTGCAAAGTTATATAACAAATGTTAACTAAGTGTAATGTACGTGCAATATATATCGATAGTTGCAAAGTTATATAACAAATGTTAACTAAGTGTAATGTACGCGCAATGTTTATCGATAGTTGCAAAGTTACATAACAAATGTTAACTAAGTGCAATATACGCGCAATGTATATCGGGAGTTACAAAGTTATATACATTTGTTACCTAATGTAATAAATGTGCAATGTTTTGTTAGAAAATATTTTTCACAACTTTTTTAATGAAAAATCGATTAATCTAATTTTTAAATTCTGTAGTATCAGTTATAGAGCACGGATATATATATATATATATATATATATATATATATATATATATATTAATTGTTTAATATGAACAAAACAGCACTCAGATTTGTTTAACACAACTTTATTTTATGATTACAGACGTTTCGAGACCATGGTGTGTCTCATCTTCAGTGTAATTTTAAAAACAGTTACTTATATACTACACATTCTTTAATAATTTATTTAAATTTTATTTAATTTTTGATATACAAAAAACACCAACTATTCCTTGCAATGCTTAACACAGTACTAAAGAAACATATAACACTTACAGAAATATTCTAAACAAATTTGAAGTACTTATCTAGATGGAGACTGAATGGGTATCATTATAATGTAAACAAAAGGAGTGCTATCGCATACAAAAATCGATAAAAATGAAAAAACAAATTAATTTATTGAAAAGAATAAGATAAATGAAAAAAATTATAAATTATTAATGATGTTTATATAAGTGTCATGTAAAATATTTGTGTCGGTTCTTAGATTTATGCTATTGTTAGTCCGAACTATTAACATTGATTCTGCCATGCTCCGTTTAAATAAGTCTTTCTCATGGAATAAAATTTGGGGATTGTCAAAATCAAACTTATGGTTGTTGATATTAGCATGATCCACAAGTGTACTTTTAAATTTTTTGTTATCTATTTTTTCACATTGTAATTCATGTTGCCTGAGTCTCTTTTCTAAGTTCTGGCAGGTCTGGCCAATATAAGAGCAATTACAATCCAAACAATTTACTTTATAAACTATATCTTTCTTTTTTGTTAATGGAGTTTCATCTTTAATTTTGGAATATAAAAATTTTAATTGTTTTAATGAAGAAAAAGTAATACGAATATTGTGTTTTTTGAAAAGTCTTTTTGATAATTGGTTAAAATTATTGTCAAGATATGGAAAATTAATGAAAATAGTTTTTTCAGGAACACTTGTTTTCCCAGGCTCTTCCGGTTTCTTATCAAAAGGTTCAAGTAATTTTGCGACTCTATTTTTAATAATTGGACAAATTAACTTATATGGAAAATTATTGCCAAGTAGGATCGTTTTAACTAATTTTATGTTTGTATCATAAAACAGAGGATCAGATAATAAAATAGCGTGATCTACAAGATTTAGAATGGTAGAAATTTTTATATTGAGAGGAACATGCGAATTAAAATTAATGTATCTCCCGGACCAACTATCTTTTCTGTACCAGTCTGTATAACATACACCGCCTCTATTAATGAGTTTTACGTCAAGAAAATGTAACGTCGAATTATTTTCAAGTTCCTGAATGAATTGTAAAAAAGAATTGTACTCATTGAATTTGTTGAAAACATTATCTATATCTTTTTTATTAAGTAATATTAATGTGTCATCGACATATCTGAAATAAACCATAGGTTTGGAAGGTAAAGAATTTAAGACATGATTTTCCAAATCTTGTAATACTAAATCCGCCAAAATAGGACTTAATGGGCTGCCCATTGGACAACCTCTCTTCATCGTATAATATTTTTTATTAAAAGTGAAATATGATGCTTTTAAAAGTAATTCTATTCCTGAAATAAAAATTTCCATCGGTAAACAAGTGAATTCAACTATTTGCATCCATCTTTTCTTTATAGCTGTAATAATTAGATAATGCGGAAGATTATTAAATAAATTAATGACGTCAAGACTCATAAAGGAACAATCAGGAGGAATTACTTTATGTTTTATATGTTCTATTAACTGGAAAGAGTTATTTAAACGGTATGGAAAATCTATGGTGACATTCTTTAAAATATCTGAAAAATATTTTGCTAAAAAGTAGTATGGCGAATCAATGTAGGAAACAATTGGTCTAAATGGGCAATTAGGTTTATGGATCTTTGGAAGACAATAGAATTTTGGGGTTAAAGGATGTTGTACTTTTAACTTTAATGATATGGTATTATTGTTATGTCCCTTTTTCTCTAATAAATTTATAAATTTAAAAACTTGTCTATGGTGATAGTTGTTCGGATCCGATGCCAATTCTTCATATAGAGATTCATCACTGAGAACTTTCTTTGCTTCTTTATCATATTCCTCTTTTAACAAAACCACTGAAATGTTTCCTTTATCTGCCTTACACACTAATAATTGTTTGTTATCTTGAAGAAATTTTTTTGTAGCTATGATGTCCCGGTAGATGTAAGATGTATCATTCTTGCACTGTACTTTGTTTTTGTGAGTTTTTTGAAATGTTGTAAATTGTTTCATTAACATAAATCTTATCCGTTCGATTTCTTTTCCTTCTGGATCTTTGATTAATTTAAGGCCGGCTTCTAGGCTGCTAATAACATTAATTGAATCATTGAATGTTAAAATTTTTTGTTGGATTGAAAACTTTGGACCTAGAGCCAATATATATTTTATATTATCAGGTATATGAGTATCCGTTTTGTTTATAACCCATTTGTTCCAATCTAAACCTGTATTGATAATCGGATGTGCTTTGTCTCTTAGCTCTATTAGTTTCTTAAGTTTGTTGCATTGTTTGTTCTTTATCTGATCAAAAAGTTTTTGGTATTTCTTTTGTTCTAGAAAAATAAATTTATCGAATTCTAATTCTTCTAATGAGTCCTGTGTCACACGTTTGGATATTATTAAATTATTATTTAATCGATTGATTTCTTTTGCACTGTCTGCAATTTCATATTTCAAAATTTTATTCTGAAGGATCAATAGACTGTTATTTAGTTTTTGTATGTTATTGTAATTTTTATTTTTGAATGTTAAATTGTTGGTGATAAAATTAGGTAAAACATTTTCGTGCTTGCATTTAATTAAGAAATTCCTTTTGTGAGTAGTCTTCGCTAATGCATTGAAAGTTGATGTTATTTGTCTGCAATGGTATACGGCTTCTGAACCATATTTATTGTAAACTGTGTTGAAAAACGATTGATCCATTTTTAGTTCTGGAGTATGTAATATAGAATTTTATGATATGAGTGGATCGAATATTAATTGTTTAATATGAACAAAACAGCACTCAGATTTGTTTAACACAACTTTATTTTATGATTACAGACGTTTCGAGACCATGGTGTGTCTCATCTTCAGTGTAATTTCAAAAACAGTTACTTATATACTACACATTCTTTGATAATTTATTTAAATTCTATTTAATTTTTGATATACTTTTTATATTTTTTATAATTTATATTTATAATTTTTTTTAATAATTTTTGATACTAAAGAATGTGTAGTATATAAGTAACTGTTTTTGAAATTACACTGAAGATGAGACACACCATGGTCTCGAAACGTCTGTAATCATAAAATAAAGTTGTGTTAAACCGCAACTTCACAATGTAACGCACCTTGTAACGCACATGATGCTGAAATAGTTACCTTCAGGCAATGCATTTGATAAGGTTGCCGCAATGTAACAGGTAACAGATGTTATATAACTGCAATCTAACGGCAATGTAAAATTGTTTAGGGGGAAGATAGTGTCAAGCAATGCAACTATTGATACAATCAGTTCATCTAATAATTTAAACATAGCGCTATGCCCAGGTTCATCAGATGTAGCCCAAAACCCACTAACAAGCTCATGCGACGTAGTAAATTGTTAAGTAGAACCCATGGCTAAACTGTTAGAAATAATTTCAGATTCAATTTCAAAACCATCATTTTACAACGAAATTAGTCATTAAAGAGCCTTGAGAAATTGATAAATGAACTGCACAAGATTGTCAGATCAAAGTCAAGAATACATAAAGAAGTGATGAAAACAGGCAACTTAGCGGTTGTGATAAAAAGATTTATTGATTTACACAACCAATGGTTAGAGGAAATAGATGAAATCCGAAATAGTAAAACAGCTTCTCTAGAGTAAAGTGAACGGCAGGGCACCAGCGAAACGTCAAAAAACCTAAACTCACAAAATATAGGAAACAGTCAGCTTAATGAGAAAAATAGTTTGCCAAGACGACAGTCGATCATAAAAAACATAAAACGAAACTAAGAACAAATCGAGGTAAATGACTGGCACAAAGTTCAGCCGCGGAAACAGAAGAAAAAGGAAACAAGGGTACCTCTGTCAGAACAGGACTCTAATCATATAATAATAAAAAAAATCATCGAATATTTTCCAATCCACATGCCTTGTTGATTCGGCCTACCGAAAAAGTTAATTATTCTAAAATCTTACGTCGTATCAAATAAGATGTCCCTGATGACCGGGTAAATACGACAGTAGACAAAATGAATAAAACCAGAAATAAAGACTTGTTGATAACCATATCCAAGAAAAGCGCGGGAAACGGCCCAGGACTATAAGCAGCACCAAGAAATTATAGAAATAAGGGATATTGACGATGAAACCTCAAAAATTGATATCTACTCTGCACTACAACAAGCAACCAGAGGAGCCTGCAACACACCAGCACAAACAATTAAGATTTGTAAGGCATGCAGATGTATCCAGATTGCTACTATAGCTCTACCAGCGGCAATTATACATGATTTGCTGAGATCAAGTAGCAAAATACGAATTGGATAGGTCAACTGCCGAATTAAAACCATCAAGAAACCAATCTGAAGCTTCAAATGCTAGTTATTTGGACATTATGGAATTTTGCACTTTGCAAGAGCAAAGTGATTCGGACCAATTTATGCATTAGATGTGGACAAGAAGGTCACAAGTCTCAGGCATCTGGCGATAGCGAGCAGATATACATGGCAGTCTTCTCACACAATGCATAAGCGCGCTAAGCGGTTGTAAACCGCGTCACGTTGCTTTTGCACACTGCGCAATATTTTGCGATTAGCTCCGGTCAAACGTTAATTAAACGAGTGATCCATCGTTGCAAGACGCTTTAAGATTTTATACGTCGTAGGTTATATGACATGTAGCACACGTTTTGATTCACTTAATAGTAAATGTACGTTAATGATCATTTCGCAAGTTCAACAACGAAAACCTTGTTACGACTTTTACTTCTTCTAATTAATCCACAGAAACGCTGCCGCGCACCGGTCCGAAGACCTCACCTAATAATTCAATCGGTAGTAGCGACGGGCGGTGACTACAAAGGGCAGAGATGTTATCAACGCAAGTTTATGACTTGCGCATACTAGGAATTCTTTGTTCATGTGGAAGAATTGCAAGCCTCAATCCCTAGCATGGAGAGGCTTAAACGGATTACCCGGACCTTTTGTCCAAGGAAAACCTGCTGATCTCTTCAGTGTAGCGCACGTGCGGCCCAGAGCATCTAAGAGCATCACATACCTGTTATTGCTCAATTTCGTGCGACTAAATACCACATGTTCCTCTAAGAAGATTTATTTGTACGCAGCTATTAGGAACCAAAACCAACAATGACCGAAGAAGACGCGAAGGGTCTTTGCGATACCGGAAAATACGCCTATTTAGCAGCCTAATGTCTCGTTCGTTTTTAGAATTAACCAGACAAATCGCTCCACCAACCAAAGAACGGTCATATACCACCACCCAACAAATCAAGAATGAGCTCTCAATCTATCAATCCTTCCGGTGAAGTTTTCCGTGTTGAGTCAAATTAAGCCACAGACTCCGCTCCTTGTAGTTTCCTTCCGTCAATTCCTCCAAGTGTCAGCTTTGCAACCATACTTTCCCCGGAACCCAAAAGCTTTAGTTAACTGGAAGCTGCCCGCCGAGTCATCGCAGGAACTATGGCGGATCGCTACCTGGCATCGTTTATGGTTAGAACTAGGGCGGTATCCAAACGCCTTCAAACTTCTAACTTTCGTTCTTGATTGATGAAAACATATTTGGCAAATGCTTTCGCTTCTGTCCGTTTTGGGACAATCCAAGAATTTCATTTGAAACACTGCGAGCGGTAAACCAACAGTGTGGGACACAGATTCAACTACGAGCTTTTCAATTGCAACAACTTTAATATATGCTATTAGAGCTGGAATTATAAGAGCTGCTGGCACCAGACTGGCCCTCGTTAAATGATTTAAAGTGTACTCATTCCGATTACGGATGAGTCCTGTATCGTTGTTTTTCGTTACTACCTCCCCGTGCCGGCAGTGAGTAATTTGCGCGCCTGCTGCCTTCCTTGGATGCGGTAGCCGTTTCTCAGGCTCCCTCTCCGGAATCGAACCCTGATTCCCCGTTATCCGTAACAAGCTTGGTAGTCGCAGAAACTACCATCGACAATTGATAGGGCAGATATTTGAAAGATGCGTCGCCGGTACTAGACCGTGAGATCAGCACAAAGTTATTCAGAGTCACCAAGTCAAACGGTGAGCAAGGCAAGCCCTTATTATTATTATTCAAACTATTATTATTATTATTGTTCTATCCAAACTGGATTCTTGCTGTTTCATTTATGGCGATGCAAGTAAAAAATTACTACAAAAGTTTGATGTCTTACAGAATAAAGTCTCAAGATCTTGCTTAGGCATCTTGCAATCAACGCCGAGAAATGCATTATATATTGAAACAAACATATATCCTGTACACCTAAGGAAAAAACTGTTAGCAACTAATTTTATTATGTATAGATTGAAATACAACAACATTAAAGTGATAAAAAAAAGTTCAACTCACCAGCAATGAACAAAGAACTTCACACTGGCGATACAAAAAAAAAACCTATTCTTGTTGCTGCTTTTATTGAAGCAGAAATCAAATACAAGATTATTAAAAAACAAACAACACTCACAACGTTTCAAAATAATTATAATGTCATATCTTGAAATCTTAAAAATATAATTCAGATCGGTTTTTATAACATCCTTACAGCTGCATACTCAAATAAACGAAGGCTAGAAATCGAAGAAAATATACATAAAACATATGAAGACTTCGAATTATTGTTTACAGATGGTTCTAAAAGTCCGGATGGAGTGGGTGTGTGCTTGGATAAATTAGTATACACAGCTGAAGTATATGCCATAAACAAATGCATAAAATTCATTGATATAAATAACCTGAAGAAGTCGGTCATAATCAGCGATAGCAGATCGGCGCTAGAATGCATGTTATCGCTGGGAAATAATCCGATACTGTTAATATTAGATTCTCTCAATCACTTATATAAGATAATAGTAAAAAATGCGAAATAAATTTTATGTGGGTGAAAATCCACGTGGGAATAACCGGCAACGAGGGAGCGGATAGTGGCACCAAAGACGCAGTAGTTTCTGGAATCTCTGCAGAGAATGGGCTATCCTATTAAGACATTAAAAATTGTTGCAAAGAAAAGATTTGCAAAGCATGGGAAATAGATTACCAGGCTTCAAAACAGATCAAAGGAAAATTCTACTGCACAATACAAAAAGCAATACCTATCAGACCATGGTTTGACGAGTTTACTGAATGTCGATCGTATTTTTCTATAATATGTAGATTAAGATTTAACCATACATACTCTCCGTTTTACCTGAGCAGAATTGGGATCAATACCGATCCCAATTGCTATTGCTTGGGTGGGGCGACTGAGTACGCCTTTATGGATTGCAAAAAAACAGAAAAGGGTAGACAAGAACTATGGAGGGAGATTGTAAGAAAAAGAATCTCGCAACCAATTTTATAATATTATTGACAAAGAAAAGAATATATTGTGTATATAGTGCACAATTATAGACAAGTGAATAAAATAAAAGTGTAAAAAATAATTATAAAATATATAATGACTAATGTACATGTATATCAAGTCAACAAATAAACAATACAAGATAAATAATAAAAGATCTAATAAAAGCATTCGTTCTATCTCTGGTCAGAACTCTATTTGCATGTATTAGCTCTAGAATTACCACAGTTATCCAAGTAATGTGGATACGATCTTAGGAACCATAACTGATGTAATGAGCCTGTATGTGGCTTGCACTGAGATATGCATGGCTTTCTTCGAGACAAGCATATACTACGGGCAGGATCAATCAGAGTGTTATGTGTATAATAGCATAGTGCGTAATATATATATATATGTATTTATATATATATATATATATATATATATATATATATCTAATATATAAAATTCTTTTGTAATGGAGTATGAAAGGTTAATCCTTCTAAACGATTATTCGGATTTACATAAATCCTCGTGAAGTTTGTTAAGGGAATTTTCTAGGATTTTTTGATTTATAGAAATATAGTTAGATTGTAGAAAAAAAATGAAAAAAATACAAAAAATCCGCTTATCATTGATGGCATTGAAAATATTTGAGGCATTGTTTGACAATAAAAACAAATGAAGACTATTATTTGCCAAACATTTCGTTTCATTTCCATTCACATATAAGGACAATATTAAAATATAATATATTTATGATAATGAATAAGAAAAATGTTTCTACATTATTATTGCCAAAAATCAGCTGAGATGTGCCAAAAATTAATGTAATATAAGATGCATATAATATAACATGCGTCTTACAGGTGATGCAGTCTGCGCATGCGTCTGACGGTTGTCGACTGTAAATGATTACGCTCGAACATATTCAATTTGACAGATTATTATTTTTTAACTGATGCAGTCGTTTTGCCTTACTTTACTAATAAGGAGAACCCGCGCATTGCTCGTCTCGGATTTTGATGAAATTTGGCACAATAGTAGATTTTATGCCCAAACTGACCGTGGTAAAATATTAGAGGCCTATGAAAAGCGGTTTAATTATAAAAATTAATTAAACTTTGCATTTTAGCAGCGCGCGCTATACATAGCTTACAACGTGCATTCTTATCAGTTCAGTTGTAGCTTAGTGGTAAAGTGACTGGACTCTCACTTTTGCGTATGCGTATGCGTATCGTCGGAGGATCGAATCCCACTCATGATAATTTTTTTATTATTATTTTTAATTCAAATTTATAATTGCATGAGTAAATAATATAACAAGTATCATCATAAAGTTTTCTTGAGTTTTTAATTAATTTTATATTTTTCGCTAAATATTCTATAGTAAAATACTCTGTAGCGTCTGTATAAAATTGAAGTAAAACCTGAAACATAATAATTTTATAAAAAAACAGCAATAACAAGGAAGAAAAAATGTAATTTATTTGCATATATCAACTACTTCAATTATAAATTTGAATTAAAAACAATAAAAAAAATATATTATGAGTGGTATTCGATCCTCCGACGATACGCATACGCATACGCAAAAATGAGAGTCCAGTCACCTTACCACTAGGCTCGATTTGTAATGTATAACACAAAATGCTTATTTAGATTTCCATATTTTAAATTTTAAATTATAACACACTGATCATGAGACAATCCTAGTCTCGAAACGTTTGTGAAAATTATTATTTAATAAATTAGTGCAAAAAAAAGTGTTGTTTGTTCATATTTTCAACTTAATATCTATTATCCACTCAGAATACATTTGTTATATATATATATATATATATATATATATATATGTATATGAAAATTCAAAGTTTTTTTTGACTAATTATTACATTTTATTATTTTTCTGTTACACAAATATTGATAGAGTTATAATTATTTAAATAGTGCGCGGCTGTCCACCGGACTGTCTTTCGAGCCCCTTAACTCTTTGCCGTTTCAAAATAAGAGAAATTGCGGTAAATTTTATGATAGAGAAAGTTGTAGCTCATTTCATCACCTTTAAAATAGTATATTACAAGTTCTGATAAAATCAGAAGTAAAAAAGTTATAATCCAATTAATGCAGGGGGTGGTGACGAAGCGCAAATTGTTACTCAAGATTAAGATTAAGTTTAGCATATTTCCAAAATATCAAGCAAATTGGAGCACTGTAAAAAAATTCACAGGGCACACGCTTTTTACCTCTCCATTTACTGGAATAATTTTGTTGATCGTAAGTTGAATAGAGCACATATGAACAGGATTTGAACAATTAATTCACTTCAAAAATGAACTTAAGTAATAATGTAATTTAGATATTAGAAATACTAAAAGCCAGTTTAAATATGGTATGAAATTATAAAAATTATAGGCAACATTATTGAAGCAATTATTTTGGGTAGAAAAATCCAAGGTGATATTGTACCTTTACCGCGCATGCTAAATATTAATTCTTTCTGAACTTTTTAAAAGAATTCAATTTTCAAAACGTGTATCTTGAACGTGTGTAGCTATGAAAATGAATACACCACAATGACAGACAATGACTTTTTGTGTAATAAATTTGGAAAATCAATGTTTTAGTCATGAATAAACAAAAAATTATCCATTTATACATCTACATCTACAGGTATGACCAAAAACATTGGATAACCCTTAAACGCATTAAAATAAATTGAGCTTTTTGGTAATAAAAATGTTCTATGAATCGCAGTGTATATTAATATAAAATTTTATTGAACATATTTTAATATTTGTTAAAGGGATAATTAAAGTGTTAACTGTGGGAATTGAGAATAATCATTTTACTTGAAACAATTCTACATTTAACATCACGCATATATTGGTATAAATAGTAACTCAAAATACAATAATGATTACTTTTAATTGAACGTTATAAATATTAGTATCTTACATATATATATACTAGCTGACCCGGCAAACGTTGTTTTGCTAAGTTAGGTATTTCTAAGCAACTTCTAAAGAATAAAAAAAAAGAATACTTTATTTTAGGAGTGTAAGGATGTATAGTTTGAATGAGGTATTATAAACACAATAAACTTCAAAGTCTACTTGTATAATAATACATTATATAATTCATAATAACAATATTCGTTTGATCATATTTTGTTAATACAATCAAACTGGAAGTTTTATACACTTTTTACAAAAATATGGTATAATTCAATCCAAGTATTTTTTAATCTTTAGCCGTAGTCAATGTTCAGTTGGTCATTTTTGCCCCACACAGATGTAAGTTTTTAAAGTGTTGAATCTCACTCAAAATTAACATTGCATTTTATAAAACAATTAAATAGTTAAAATTTATATTAAGGTCTCGTGAACAAAATCACAGTGCTCACAACCCAAAAAACTAACAACAAAAGGAAATACTTTTGTTATGGATTTTCAAAGATTACCGTTTATCTCCTGATAGCAAAGTCATAAGAATCAAGGTTATAGCTGGTTATACATCTTTTTCCCTCTACTTTCAAATATTGTCGTTGAACAATGCTAAACAATGATTCAATAAAACATGAACGATACCTGACTGTGTCTAAAATGCATGGATTTTGACATATCTTTTGAAAGGAATACCTTCCGAATTGTACTCATTTTTCTGCTATACTTGTTCTAGTACCCAAACTGACCATACATTTAATTGAATGCGAGCATTATAATCAATTTTCAAAATATTTTATTCCAGAGAACTTGTAATTATGTGCATTGACATTTTTACAGATGTGTGTTCCAAAGTTCTATTATCAACCGAATCTTCTTATTTGAGTAGTGGTCTGTTATATCTGGGATTAAGTTATTCGACAAAATGTCCCCTTTGATCGATTCCAAATTTAGGTCTTTAATTTAAATAATCTAAATAGAATAATAATATAATCTAGAAAATATTTTATAAATACTAATGAATATAAAATTATGCAACTAATGTTTTGACACTAAAATATTTCAAAGATGGCGGGCGACACGGACGACGCGGTTAGTTGTAAAAATGTAAAATCGTACCCTAGTACAACACTCTATTGAAAACGCCCATTCATTTAATTTCACTCCAAAGATTTTATATCATGAAAGTTGCATTTTTAGGAGATTATACGCGGAGAGTTGTCTTATTCTCATGAATGTTTCTAACAGTGTCAACATTAGATCAGATCACAACCTATTACATGATTCATATTTAAATTTTTTACACTTTTTGACAAACAATTAATATCGACTTCCTTTTAAGTTCAATAATTTAAGTATTTACACCCTAACATAAAAAAACACACACATACAATCTCACAGTTCGCGTTTCAAGTGTTTACACGTGTTACATATGAACCATCAAATTCAGTTATTTTGCTTCCAAAAGCCAATAGTATAACATCGAGAAAACAATATTATTTGTTTTCAAATAATAATTTAAAAAAAAACAACACTTTTAGTAATTTTGATTTACAAAAGTTAACTATTCGGCGGAAAAATAACTCACAAATTCATTTTTTGTTAAAAATTCTTGTTTAGTGAAAAAGTGCTAACGTATATTCAAACATACAGGTAATTAATTCAGTTTTATCATTAATCTTTTCTTAAAAAAATTTTTCCATAACTTTCATAAAAAATTTCTATCATTTTTAATATCCTGTTCTGATAATCCACTCATTTATTTTTATCATTTTCATTTTGATCATATTATCATATTTCTGTACATTATTATTTGTTACAATTAATTTATTATTTAAGAAAAATCTATTTTCTATTCCTAAACATATTGTTTGCTTAAATCTCATCAAGATCATGTTTCTTGACAGATGTCCTGAAGATGGAACGTACCTAGTTCCGAAACGTTGACAGTAAACAAATAATTAAATAAAGAAATTGTTTATTAAAAACTTTTCTTGTTTTTTTATTTTGTATTATTTTTGGATTCTTGTTTGAAACTCTACAAAATATATATATATATATATATATATATATATATATATATATATATATATATATATATATGAGTGAGTTCTTGAGGGCGATACATCAAACAAAGAAAAGCCAAAGATTTATAAAATAATCTTTATTTCCAAACGTTTCGACATTCAATTTAATGTCATCATCAGTGGATTTAAAAACAGTATGAAAATTAGCATATCTAGGTAATTATAATATATGTGGATTGGTAAAGTAACTATACAATAAGAGAAAAATTAACAAACAGCAACACTTAACAACAAACCAAATATAAAAGATAGGAAAGGTAGTAGAGACTAGAATTAAATGAATAATTAAAAAGTATAGGCAAAAATATTTAAGTACACTCATATAAACCTACGCATATATACATATATATACATACACATATACACACATATACATATATATATATATATATATATACATATATATATATATATATACATGCATATATCCATATACACACACATATAAACATATAATACACATATATATATATATACAGATACAACAATATATACCTATATATGTACACATATACATGTAAGACTATACACATATAAATATACGTATATACATATATGCAACGTGCATGCATATTCACAACGACGTAAATGTACATGTATGAACCATACATATACTCATACCTATCTATGTAACTATAGCTATACACGTATACACATACATATACGCATAAACATGTATATATACATATATACACACATATATATATACATATATATATACATACATATATATATATATATACACAATACATATATATACATATGTACATAAATGCTCACAAATATATATATATATATATATATATACATATATATATATATATATATATATATATATATATATATATACATATACATATACATACATGCATATATACGTATATACAATTACATGTATACACATATACATATGCACATACATACAAACATACATGTAAATAAGTAATATACATATATATACATACATACATACAAATACATATATATATATATATATATATATATATATATATATATAAACATACAATATATGTAAACTCGTATATATGTAAAGCAAACAAATTATTTATGAAGATGGATAATACATATAAAATACAAGTGGACTTACATTACGTTGGTTAGTTACATATAGAGAAGTGTACAACAGCACTAGAGATTGGCACTAACATTTATACAACTAACTTGTCAGCACTATGCATTTTTTATATAATTTTTTTGTATGATGTAAACAGAAAAATGATAGTTTTATTGAACAAAAATGTAAGTAGAATTATGTAATTTCTGCCACGACTTCTGTACTTTGCTAGTACCGAGGCATGTATAAAAGTCACCACATGTTTTGAGAGATTTTTAAGGGTCATTCCAGGATTGTTATGGGCGGGTAGGTAGAAAATAGTCGGAAATTGAAACTAGTAATGTTAGGCTAGGTTTGTATGGTTATAATTAGGAGAAAAAAAAATTGGAAATGTTATTTAGTATTACTAAGTAGTTATACTAATAACTCAAAAATCTAAAATAAAAAATTTTTAAGGTTTATTCAAAATTTGCTATGTATGGGTAGGTAAAGCTCGGGTATCAAGGCCGAAGTTAAACTAGGAAGTGTTGGCAAGGTTAGTAAGGTCAATTAGTTTTGTTCAGAGGAGATAAATTTGGAAACATTATTTAGTATTACTTGGTAGTTATCGCAGAGTAAGGAGGAATCCGATCTTTTGTTCACCACGTGGTCACATATTGATAAGATTCTGCAAAACGTCTCTGAATGGTGTTCCGTTCATGGTAGAGAATACTGGCATTATAAAAGTTAAAGGAGTGTTTGAAATTTTTTATGTGTTCTGTTATCATAGTTTGGTTTTGGTTGGTGTTTTTCGAATTATTGTCGTGTTGTTTGAGTCTTTTTATTAAATTTTGTCCGGTTTCACCTATGTAAGTAGAAGGGCAATTATTGCAATTTATTTTGTAGACAATGTTGGAAGTACGTTCTATACTAGTGGGAGATTTCAGGTTTGTGTAGAGGGATTTAAGAGTTAGATCTATGTTGCAGGTTAGATCTACCAAATTAACTACTAAATCATATATATATATATATATATATATATATATATATATATAGACAGGAAATGCCTGTATACCGGAATACCGAATTACCGGTAAACCACCCGATTTTTCGGCGGTATTTTTACCGGTATTTACCCAAAAAATAACGATATTTTCGGTAATTTTACATAAGCGCTATTTGATACATAATACACTAAAGTTTAAATTTCTCGGAACAAATTTATCTTTAAATTCCATAATCGCATAAACAGCTATATCTTCAAGTGATTCTATAGGATAAACAAATGTCGAATATTATCTCAACTCGTCATGAAACTGAATATTTATTGCTTTACCAAGGGCTTTACGTCATGTTACAATAAATAGAATTGGACTGATAGATAATGATGTTGTTTCATCTTATGCAAAAATGTAACGGTTTTTTAAGTGATATTTGCGCCAAAATATTTTATATCAATCAGATTACCTCTGCGTAATCTTTATTTTTTTCTAACTTTATACATAATAATTATGATAATTACTAAATATTTTTGCTTCTTATTACAATACAATATCGAAAACGTTTCGAAATTTGAAAATATTATAGAACCATCACATTGTTTTGAATAACAATACTAATATTGACAAAGTATCCGATCTTAAATTAGTGTAGAAAATTATTTTTTTAAATATTGGAGATTATGCTAATTTAACACATCGGATACAGACAATACAGTTTATCATAATAATGTAATATGATTTTTTATGAGTTCTTTGTCTTTCTTACTCATAAGTTTGTTTTTGGTGAAAAGTACTCAATATACTTATTTACTTTATTTATTATTTTATTTTATTGTTTAGTTGAATATAGTTGTAGTTGTATAAACATTTTTTTTCAATTTGTACTAGTAAATAATAAAAATACCAGTAATTTACCAGTATTCCGGTTTTAAAATAAAAAATTACCGAAATACCGGTATTTAAATTTTTCATCGGTATTGCATTCCCTATATATATATATATATATATATATATATATATATATATATATATATATATATTGTTGTGGTATTCACCCTTTACAATAGTTATAAATAATATTATAAATTCGATGTAATAGTCAATATGAATAACGCAATTGGTATGACTAAGCTTGCAATATTGTACGCAACAGAGTATTACAGATAAGCAACATTGTAAACATGCACGTGTACCGATCTGTGACCGCAACTACGTCTCAAGTAATAGTTGAGTCATTTCTAACGGTAAAACAAACGAACCTTCTAGAAGGATAATTGCATCACCATCGGAGATTATAAAAAGCCGGAGGACTACCAAACGGTGGTCATTCATAGCTTACTTGCCAAACAGTTCACATCACTCTTATTCAAAATATTAATTGTGTAATAAGTGTAACCAAATAATGAATTTAATAAAATTTATAAATGTCTTCAGATGTTTAATTAAATATTCCACAGTGAAAGCTTAGCAGCAGAAGAACCTAAATTTTAATTGTTGACATCGTTGGACGCAACATAACTGTTGGTGACGGCCTCAACAAAAATTGTTGTTAGCCCAGGGGTGCACAACATTGATTGCTGGCAGCGGTGGGATTGCCACAACATTTATTGGTGGCAGTGTGGGATTCTGCGAATTTTTTTTTTTAAATGCTAAATTATTTACCATAACATGTTTTGAACATAAAATTATTGCATATTTGGAAAACGGATATTTGAGTAAATACGCCGAAATATAGCAATAATTAGATTCAAGAAAAGGTAAAAAGCTTTATCGAAGTGGAAATATTATTGCAATTACAAAGTGAAGACTCCAAAAATCAAGAAGTAAGAAAAGAGAAAAATCGTAACAAGAAGAAACAAGAAAATCAAATTAAAAATCAAGAAACAAAGAAAGAGAAAGAGGATAATATAAATCAAGAAGAAGAATCAAGAAGTTCAAAGTGTTATATTTAGTGAAGTAATAAATCAAAGGTAAAAAATAAAATAAAAAGTGTTATGAAAAAGTGATAAAATCATTGTTCAAGGTTACAAAAGTTTAAGTGATTGTGAATTCGAGTGAACCAAAAGGATATTAAATTAAGAAAGGATTACAACTCATTGTCAGTAAGCTTATTTTTAATATTTTTGTAAATTTTTGCGCTTCTGTTTTAGTAGTTTTACACATATTTTTCAAAAATGAATGAACCAGTAGATATGTCGCGCGAAGGTAAATTAAATATTCAAACTGCTATTGCTTTAATTCCGAATTTCAATGGGAAACCTTCAATGCTTTCTTCATTTATTACTGCATGTGATGCTTTATCGGTGGATTTGAGTCCATCAGAAGCGGAAAAATTGCTAATTTTAAAAATTGCTATTTAGCTAAAGAATATGTTGTAAAACGACCAATTGCTAGTTTATTGAACGAATTAAATAATTTAAAACGAAAACACAACGAAACAGTAAAAAGTTTTGGAAACAGAATTGAAGAAATATTGCGACAAATTCATTACTTAAACGTAATTAGAGTAGGACATGACTATGCAACAACAACACAAGTGACATTCCAAGAAGTAGGCATAAAAGTTTTTGAAAATAGCTGAAGAGAACCGTTAAAAACTTTAGTAAAATGCTGTCGATTTTCTGATATTAAAGATGCCATTGACTTCGCTTTGCAAGAAGAAGCTTGTCAAAATTCGTCAAATGTCAGAAATAATCAAAATAATAATATAATATGTTACATTTGCAAAAAACGTGGTCATATTGCTCCACAATGTTTCTTAAATAAAAATAATAATGCTAATTCAAATAATATTAACCGAAAGTTTTGTAACTATTGTAAAAAACAAGGTCATTTAATTTTTGAGTGTAGAAATCCAAATCGAAGAAATTTTAATACAAACCGAAATAATTTTAACGTGTCAAAAACTTTTATTACCCCTACCAATGAACACCGACAAGAGTGCAACTATTCGCACACACATGCAGAAAATGCATCAAATGCACATACCCACAGTATGTCAAGCTGTGACGAAAACCAACAAACCACAAATTCCCAAACCCAAGATCCAAATCCAACAACACCAGAAAACAAAACTATTACAGTACGTGAATTAAATGCACAATTTTCCAGTTCATTTTTAATAAATAAAACCGACGAAAAGGAAATAAATTTCAAAAACAAAAATGTTTCGTTACAAATTGAAAATAATACTTTTTGCACAGAACTTAACAAAGAACAAGATTCAAAAAACGATAAACAGCAACTAAAAGACAAAGACACACATGACAAAAATATTTTAACAACTTCAAATAACAAAATGAAACAGAAAGACAAAATTTTAAATGACCCACAAATTTCACAAAAGCACGAAACGTACCCAAGAAACAGAAAAATGTGGCAATCCCACCGCTGCCACCAATTAATGTTGTGCACCCTTGGGCTAACAACAATTATGTTGAGATCCCAACACTGGTACCAAATATTGTGGATTCGCCGTTGCCAACAATTATGTTGCGTCCAACGATGTCAACAATTAAAATTAGGTTCTTCTGCTGCTAAGCTTTTCACTGTGGAATATTTAATCAAACATCTGAAGACTTTTATTAATTTTTATTTAATTCATCATTTGGTTACACTTAATACACAATTGATATTTTAAGATAAGAGTGATGTGAACTGTTTGGCAAGTAAGTGATGACTGAACACACATTTGGTCGTCCTCCGGCTTTTTATAATCTCTGATGATGACGTAATCATCCTTCTAGAAGGTGAATACCACAACAATATATATATATCTTGATAGTTTTTTCGACGTTGAAACATATTTCAAAGTAACAAGCAGCCCATTCGTCGAAATAAAAAAGTTAAAAAGTATTGAATCTTTTATTTATACGTTTCGAAACAAGATGCGTGTCATCATTCACCAACTACAACATTGTGAAAATTGTGTTTACTAATATAAACAATATAGATTAATTAAAACATAGAGAAACATTATACATACCACAGGACAAAAACACCCAAAAAAATTTATTTTAAAAAATTAAACTTATAACATATTAGAAAAAACATTTTTTTGGAAAGAATTAATAATGAATAACAACAAGATTAAAAACGTTTTGAAAAAAGTTTTGAAATGTAACATTATGACGCATGAAACACGCCCATATCGAGCAAAAGACTCGACTGTAATCATTCACTAGGCGTGTTGATAGGAATGGAAGGGGAATGTGTCGAAGGACAAATGCATACGAAGTGGTTGAAATAGATTTAATCATAAGGAAAATGCAAAACATGTAAAAGTTTGAACAGAAATAAACAAAATTGTAAAAAATATCATAAAGGAGATAGCAAATTATTTTTTTGTTTTTTGATAAAATCAATAATTATCTGGTAACTATCATGTAATAGGTGGGATGAATTGAGTTTATTAACACAAGAGGAATTTAATGAAACAAGAAAGGATTCAGCAAATTTTCTAAGGTCACTATTTTTTTCGATATAAAAAATAACAGGATGTGAAGTGTTAAAAGTGTGATTGAGATTGAGCATATGATCTAAAAACATCGTTTTGAACTGGTTTGGATTTTTTTAAATTATAAATATGTTGATTAACTCTCTTATAAATATACTGGGAACTTTTCCCAATATAACACATATTGCAATCATTGCAATCCGACCTGTAAACAGAATCGGTGACCCTATCGGACGGGGTTACAGACTTAAGAACCGAAAAAAGGCAATTAAAAGTATTATCAAAACTAAAAACTAAACGGAATCCTTCTGAAGAAAATAACTTTTTTAAAAAATACGAAAAATTGCTCAAAAAATGTAAGCAAATAGTTCCTTTGTATTGGGTGGAAGAAGAAGCTATTGAATTTGAACAAGAAGATGAAAATGAATTATTAAAATTAGTTTGTAAATAATTTAATCTATTATTAATGATGTTGTTGACTAAGTGCAAGGGGTAACTATTATCTTTGAGAACAGAACGAATAAGGGTCAAATTTTTTCCCCAAAACATACTGTTACTCAGTAAAATAGCCCTGTCTATAAGAGAGATAATGACAGAAATTTTTATGAAACGCGAATGAAAAGACAAATAATTTAAATATCTTCCTGACCACGTTGGTTTCTGATACCAATCAGTCAGGACGGAATTGTTTACTTTATTTTTAGTGATTCTTAGGTCTAAAAAACTAATAGAGTCATCCGACTTAATCTTACAAGTAAACTGCAAATGTTTATTAAAAGAATTAAAAGAGTCTAATCTGTCAACAATGTGAGAATCGTCAAGGCACAACAGAACGTCATCAACATATCTATAATAAAGGTGAACAGAAAGATTAGATAAAATAACATTTTCTAAAATTTGTAGTGTCTTAATTTAATTTGTAATTTGTAACGTGTAATTTGTAAAATCAGCCACAGAGGGGCTAATGTTAGACCCCATGGGTAAACCAAAAATCTGCGAATAAAATTGATCATGAAAACAAAAGTAAGTGTTAACAAAAATGAAATTTAAAATCGTCTTAAACCAAACCAAGTCAATCGAAGTGTGAGGTTGGATATCGTTCCAACAGGCAGAAACAGATTCTAAAGCCAAATCCCAAGGAATATTCGTGAAAAGGGAAATGACATCAAAACTAACAAAGGACAAATTGGAAGGAATTGTAAAATTATTTAATTTTTTAACTAAATTAAAAGAATTGGATACATTTAATTTTGATAAAACAGAAACCTTAGAAAGAATGGAGCTGATATATTTGGAGAGTTTACTTAAGGGAGAATTTAAGTCGGAAACTATAGGTCTGAGAGGTAAATTAGGTTTATGAACTTTAGAAAGACAATACAACTTGGGAAAACTGGGATGAAAGACTTTTGAAGAAAAACCTAATGATTTAGAGATTTGTTTTTTTTTTGTGATTAAATTGCCAATGAGTTTGTGCATTTGTCTGTTTAAATGATCGGTGGGGTCGTTAGTTAAAGGTTTATAACAAGTTTCGTTGTTTAATAAATCGTAAGTTTTTGAAAAATAATCCGACCTATCCAAAACCACAGTAAGGTTGCCCTTATCAGCTCTGGTAACTAAGATATCTGGATTATCCCTCAAAAACTTTTTGCAAAATTTTAAATCTCTAACAATTTCTACTGTAAAGGAAGGGAACTAAAATTTGAATTATTCTTTTTGATGAAGGATAAAAGTTTGTTACAACACAAGGATCTAAATTTTGTTTCTTTATCTGGGTTATTCAATTTTTTTAAACCAAACTCCAAATTACTAAGTACCTTGATAAAATTAAAGTTGGATTTGAGAGGCGGAAGAAAAAATTTAGGACCAAGGGCAAAAATATACTTTAAGTTAGCGGGGATAGGAGTGTTAGAATAGTTTTTGAGCCATTTATCTATCAAATTTTCACTAATCAACGGTACAATAGATTTATTAAAATTATCCAAAAGCTTATCAATTTTTTTCATATGAGCAAATTTTAATTTTGTAGAAATTCTGTCATATTTCAAATTCTCAAATTCTAGAAAATTTTCTAAAATAAGAGGTTCCAAAATAGAGGTTAAAACATTTTTTAAATTTTCAATTTCAGATTTGATAGAAGAAATGTAGGAAAAACTATTTTTAATTTCAAGTGACATAGCTTCAAAACTAATGTTACATAACTTTTTGTTAAAGGAAGGAGATGTTAAATGATTAAACTTAAAAAGCATTGATTTTGTGTCAAAAAACTTAGGAATCAATTTGTATTTTCTGCACCGCAGTAAATTTTGTTTGATGATAGCTTTGATCAATTTTGAATTTAAAGAAGAAAATGTGGAAAGTTTTACCCTGGTGTGGTATCCATAATGCAACTCAACAAAGTAAAAGAAAAACAGCTGATCATTAGAAGGAACAGGAACAGCAGGCCCAGAGTAATTTTGAACCGAAGGCGGAGGAAGATGATCTTGAACAAAATTCCTTAGATGAAAGCCAAAAGGGTGAATCGGAAATCCACACCGATGCGAAGAACCAACATAATGATGAACAGGAAAAAACTTAGGTCCAAAAAACGAAGGTGGGTGTAAATGTAAAAATTGATCCTTTGAAGGCCTAGGAAATGTATCTTGATAGTTTTCTCGACGTTAAAACATATTTCAAAGTAACTAGCAGCCCATTCGTCGAAATAAAAAAGGTATAAAGTATCTAAAACTTTTATTTATACGTTTTGACACAATATGCGTGTCATCATTCAGCAACTACAACAATTTGAAAATTTTATTAACATGTTCCATTAAATTTTATTATATGTTTTGCATTTTCCTTTTGATTAAATCCATTTCAACCACTTTGTATGCATTTGTCCTTCGATACATTCCTCTT
The DNA here is from genome assembly GCF_003426905.1 of Ctenocephalides felis. Classification (NCBI taxonomy): domain Eukaryota; kingdom Metazoa; phylum Arthropoda; class Insecta; order Siphonaptera; family Pulicidae; genus Ctenocephalides; species Ctenocephalides felis. Next base: position 56,541,493 of record NW_020537646.1, on the reverse strand, counting down.
CCATTCCTATCAACACGCCTAGTGAATGATTATAGTCGAGTCTTTTGCTTGATATGGGCGTGTTTCATGCGTCATAATGTTACATTTCAAAACTTTTTTCAATTTTTGTTTTTAATCTTGTTGTTATTCATTATTAATTTTTTCCAAAAAAATGTTTTTTCTAATATGTTATAATTTTTATTTTTTAAAATAAATTTTTTTGAGTGTTTTTGTCCGTGGTATGTATAATGTTTCTCTATGTTATAAATAATCTATATTGTTTATATTAGTAAATAAAATTTTCAAATTGTTGTATTTGCTGAATGATGACACGCATCTTGCGTACTTATTGAACTAAGAATGAATGAAATTAGGATTAGATTATGCATTCCATGCATTCGTTCTGATAAACGGCCACTTGCAACTGCCTCACCTCCGTGGCGTGAGTACGTATGAGCGCAAAATATGTGCTACGAACATGCTACGAGCGTACTTATGTGACACTCACAGCGCCAAGTCGAACGATGAAAGTATAAATATTAACTGAAAACGATATTAGTCATGGAACAAGTTATTATATAAAAAATTATAACATAACATACATATGTATATATACGCAAAACAATAAATGCATATATGTATACACATACACATACACATATATGCAAACGCACAAAATACATATACATCATATATATAAACACACACATATATATATATATATATATATATATATATATACGAGGTCTGTTCAAAAAGTACCCGGAATTTTCGTTTTTTCAAAAAAATATTTATTTATTCGTCTACATTAATGTGGTCCCCTTCAAAGTAGTCCCCCCCAGATATAATACACTTATGCCAGCGTTTTTTCCAATTTTCGAAGCACCCTGGATATTCACTTTTTGATATGTCCTTGAGCACTCTCAGCGATTTTCTTCAATCGAGGAAAACCGCCGTCCTTTCATGGGTCTCTTCAACTTTGGGAATAGGCAAAAGTCACACGGAGCCATATCTGGTGAATTTTTGCACTTTGCAACACTTTATTTCATTTTTTACGCAAAATTTAATACAAATTCTTTGACTTTTCAATTCTTCCATTGTAAAAATCGCCGAGCTCAGAAAAACACGTCGAACCTTAGCGACTACCACAGACAAAGTAAACAGTGAATATAGCTGAAAATTTCATCATACTTTAGGGGCATGTATACCAACACAATAAAAAAAAATTTTGACAATCAGACACTCCAGACCCGCGAAATTTAATTATTAGTAATTCCGGGTACTTTTTGAACACACCTCGTATATATATATATATATATATATATATATATATATATATACATATACATACATATACACATATATACACATACATACATATATATACATAAAAGAAGTGTTAGGATGTATTGCGCATATTGAAAAAATTATTCGAAGCATCGCGGTAAATATTGCAAAGAGAAGCCGGATCAAATAGTTTGTTAATAGCAGGTAATATTTGTATGAAAATACTCTCAGCGAACTTTCTGCGTAAAGTGTTGGCTTCTCGATGAATAACTCTTGGATTGGTGAAATTAAAAGAATGTTTAAAGTTGGAGACATGTTCGGTGATCATGGTTTTATTTTGTGTCCTGTTTAAACTATTGAGTTCGTGTTGACGCATTCGTTTTGAGAGAAATTGTGAAGTTTCTCCAGCATAACAACTTAAACAATCATTACAATCAATGACATATACGACGTTTGACGTGCGGGAAATAGGGGTAGGAGTTTTTGAATTAGTGTATAAGTCTGTGAGAGTGTGTCCAGTCGAACACACTAGCTTCAGACCAACGGATGAAAAAAGTTTTTTCCATGAGTGGAAAAGGCAGTCAATGTACGGTAATGAGATGAAGGAATTGAGAGATAGTGAATTTTCAGGAACAGGGTTAAGGGTTTGTAAAATGATACTATTTTGTTGTGATTGGGAGGTAAAGAAGATGTAAGGAATTTATTACGAAGAAAAGGTAATCTATTATTTATTACTGAGCGTAAATGTTGTAGTGGATAGGAATTATTTTGAAGGGTAGAATATATCAAATTAATATTTTTTTCCCAATGTGATGGATGAGAAAGGAGAATGGCATGATCTAGTAAGTTGATGATAGTTGCAATCTTAGTCGATTTGGGATGATAGGAATGGTAGTTTAAATAACGTCCAGACCAAGTGGATTTTTGATACCAACATGTAGTGCTGGAGCCGTTATTTATAAAAAGGGTAATATATAAAAAATTAATAGAGTTGTTAAGTTGAGTCTCTACAGTAAAACAAAGGATTGTATCGAAATTATTAAAAGAATTTAGGAAATTGGTTATGTGATAAGTAGGAATGCAAGTTAAAATGTCGCCAACGTAACGTTTGTAAAAAAAAGTACATAAGACGAGGTATTAAGAGTAGAGTTCTCTAGGAATTGCATACAAAGTTCAGCAAGTGGGGCACTCAAACTGGAAACCATTGGAGTGCCAAATTTTTCTTTAAAGAAGGAGTCGTTGAACGAAAAATATGTATTGAAAATAATGAATTCAATACATTTTAGGAACTAAGAAAAATTGAAATCTGTGTGTTTGCTGATATCAACCCATTTATCGTCCATGGCAGAGAGAATAAGGTCAGGTGAAATGTTAGTGAAGAGGGAAACAACATCTAAACTTACAAAGGAAAAATCAGATGGTACATTGAGGGAGTTAAGTTTGGGAATGAGTTCGAAAGAATTTTTGACAAAATGGGGAGAATTATGAGTGATATTGGATAAAATTTAACTAATAAATTTGGATAATTTGCAAAGAGGGATATTTAAGTCAGCAACTATTGGTCGAAGAGTAAAACCATCTTTGTGGATTTTGGGAAGACAATAAAGTTTTGGGGAAATGGGATTGTAGGTTTTTAATTGTAGAGAGAGAGGTTTCGGAAATTGCTTGCTTTCTATGAGTTAATCAACGAATTTCAAAGTATTCCGATTTATAAGGTCGGTGGGATCTGAATTTATAAGTTCGTAAATGTTCACATCAGCTAGGATGGTCATGGATTTGGAAATTAAGTCAACTTTGTCATGATAACCGTGATGTTACCCTTATCTGCCCTGGTAACAACAATTTCTGGGTGTTGTTTGATATAGGATTTGCAAAAGTGGATGTCTTTGAGTAATGCTTTATGTTGATGAATATTAGAAATGTCAAATTTGAAAAACGAATTAAGTTGGTTGCAAAAAATAGATATAATGCGGTTTTTTCATTGATATCTTTTAAATTACGTAAGCTATATTCTAAAGAGCTAAGTGTTTTGACAAAATTAAGCGATTTTTTTTTGTTGTGGAATGAAAAATTTAGGACCTAGTGCTAAAATGTTCAAATCATTGGATGGAATGTCTAAATCGGAAATGTTTTTACCCATTTATTGATGATATCAGGGTTTATATTTATTTTGGATTCGTTTGCCTTTTTCGAATAAAGAGTATTGAATTTTTTTATGAAGGATTTTTTTGACATATTAAAAGAATTATTGAATCTAGAGTTTTTAAAATCTAAAAAAATGTTAATGTCAATGTGATTATTCATAGTGGAAAACAAGGATTGGATGTTATAATTTAAAGATTTATTTATGTTATCAATAGAGGTAATGCAATGTTTGATTTCTAGATTCAGCAACATAAAAGAGAAGGAAAGCTTTTTATTTTTAAAATAATTGAAATTTAGATGATTAAAGTTTGTTAATTTGAAATCAAAGGATTTTAGTAGAAGTCTTTCTTTACGACAACAAAGTAAAAAAGTTCTTATGTTGGTGACGATACCCAGTTTTGAGAAAAGATTTGAAATAGTTTTAAATAATATGAGTTTGGTAGGTCCATAGCAATGGAAAATGTACTCGAAAAAAGATGGAAAAATGTAAGGAATTGTGTAAAACTATTATGAAAATAATTGTTGTAACGGTAAATTGACGAAATATTGAAATTATTATAATTCTGTGTGTAAGTTGGATATTGATAAGAGGAACGGTTATTATGTCTTACCTCATTTGTATGGAGAGCACTATTCACATATATAGTAGTGAAATTATAGTTATTTTGAAAATTCATGTTGTTAAAAATTAAAAAACACTTGTAAAAGTTCTTGAAAATGACCAAAATCTTGGATTTGTAACTTCAGTGTAGTATTGGTTCTGAGTGTCCTAACAAGAAGGTCTTGTTATGTAGGCTTGCAAAAAATCTTGAGGAAATATGTTGAGTCTTGAAACTTGTAGAATATTTGAAAAGCAATGTCTTGAGAATGACAAAAAATCTTGAATAATTTATGTTGAATATGTCCAATTTTTCAGCCCTTGGATTATATAAAGCGAGAGGTTTTTCTTCAGATAGTGAAATAATATGATAAAATTGTTTCTTGGGCATCCATCCAGTAATTAAAAAACAGTTTTATTGAAACATGTTTTTATTCAGAGAACATACGTTTTGGGTCTTGATTTGACCCATCTTCAGTGCTACAATCAAATATTTCAGGGTTACAAATTAAAACAATATAAAAAATACATAATTACAGACCAAAATAAATAAAACCATGTAAAAAATACATAAATCTAACAAACACACAAAATTGCACGAAAAAATAAATATGAAATAAAAAATTGATAAAACGTCGAATTTGATTGAATAATATATTTTATTATAAAAAAGCTTATTCCAAACGAACATGTTGTCAGCTTGAAATATGTATTACGTGCGTGTACGAGAGTAAAATGTGTGCGTACGTGTTTGCGGAAAACAGTGGAAACTGTATCGTCATTTGATGAGAGAACGGGATAGAGAGAATTTTAGTGGTTTCATATTACGAAGATTTTCTCGCTGTAGGAACATAGAAAAAATATAAATGTGTAAAAAATCCATAATGAACGGTTAAACATATCTGGATCAAAATGAAAATATAGAAACATAATAATAATCATGATAGACAACGTAAAAATGAAAAAATATGTGATGAAGAGAAATTCATAAAGAAAAAGTATAAATATTAACTGAAAACGATATTAGTTATGGAACAAGTTATTATATAAAAAATTATAACATAACATATCGATGGTTTTCTGACGCAAACTCGTAACTCGATTTTTGACTATTTTGAGTTTTAATCGGAAAATCAATGACTAAATATAGACGCATAGATCTGTAAAGTTTTGTAAAAAAAATCAACTGAACGTTTTTTATTGAGAAACGCGTATATAAACAAGTTTCGCTGTCAGCAATGTTGTTTAGTTCAATCTTTCTAATAAAAATTATTATTCAATTAAGTTAATTGTTATTAAAACTTAATGAACGATAGTTAATAAATACATTTATTATTTACTTACCGCAAGTTATAGTAATTTTCCTAAAATTGAAAATGAAACATTTTGCATATTTAAGAGGTTTCTGAATATCTTGACATACCTTAAAAAATGGATGTATGTGTTTGTGTGCGGTGTGTGTGTGGATACAATTTTCTGTCCACGTTTTCGGGAGCACGGATCAACCGATTTGAAACATTCAAAAAGCAATCGTTTCCTATTGAGAAAACAGAGCATCCGATTTGAATTATTTAAAAACATTCAATTTGTATTGATGACGTGGTGTTTATTTTCTGGAAAAGACAGGCCCTGTCGTTTCAAAGCTTCCGATTCGAATGATTCAAAAAACATTTTGCAGTATAAATAATCGATTAGTTTAGGAAATCAGAGCATTTTTTTTGTCCATTTTTTTTAAATTTACAATTATGTCTTTGTTTAAATATGAAAAATGATGCGGATTTTAATTTTAATGCTAGCTAAAATTCTAAAACTCTCTTATATACTTCAAATAAATAAATTTAAATTTGCAAAATAGTTTATATAATTCTTAGAAATATGAGATATGTTCTTTTTTACTTTTATTTACTTTTTATATAAAAATATATAAACGTCGTTGTCCAATTTATTCATATGTATTGTCATTCAAATACGAATAACGAAAGTTTCAGTATTTATAATAATCTATTTGAAATCATTTATTATTCCTCAATTATATTTAATTATGGAATGGGTAGTTCCACCAATAATTTTTGTAGCTAAAATTAAACAATTATCAATTTTTACTGACAATAAATTCTCACATGAAATTAAATTTTGTATTTTTTAGAGTTAGATAATGTGTCATCCGCAGATAAAAAATTATTAAATAAAGAAATAATAACAAAAAAGAATAAAAGTAACAATAAAAATGATAATCACAAAGAAGTAAATTAAAAATTGTTATCAAGACCTTTTTACCCCATAGACAGGGTAACTTGGAACGGCCAGGTGGCAAACAGGTTTAATGTCTTATTTTAATTTTAAAGGTGTCTTACAAAATAATTACACTTTCAACTAATGCCAAAAAACTACCAACGGAAGAAAATACTTTTATTATGGATTTTTAAAATTTACAGTTTATCTCCAGATAGCCAAGTCATAAGAATCAAGGTAATAGGTGGTTATACATATTTTTCTCTTTACTTTTCAATTCCTTGTTAAACAATGCTTAACTTTACTGATTTTTGACACATCGGTGGTGGACCTTTTTAACCCCGGACGATCATATATTACCATCTATTCTTCGATAAATTCTGGGAAATTATAACTGGGAAAATGTTATTCGACAAAATATCCCTTTGATTGATACCAAATTTAGGTCCTGAATTTAAATAATAAATAAAAATTAATATAACCTAAAAAATGTTTCATAAATACCAATGAGTATATAATTATACAAATGAGAGTGTTTGAGAAAAATATGCCAAAAATTGCATTTTCATATTAACATTTCAAAAAAGTTGATATTTTGAGTGTCTAGTAACACTTGCGGCCCGTTTACTAACGTTTTTGTATATAAATAAAACTACAAACAAAACTACTTACTACAATTTAATCATAAATACATAATATTCACGTAAAACATCCTATTAAATGTAATTAAACATCATCTGTCAAAAACGTTTGACATTTCACTTGTTACCCACCGTCCATTGTTTTATTCAAGGTACGCTTCTATAAAAAATTTTAAATTAAAAATGTAAAGTTTCTACGCAAATTTGAAATAATATCTCACCTTTCCGACCACCTACTGATTAGCACGAATTTTTCAAGACTAAGACTGGCCAAATCGATTCATCCGTTTTCGAGTTTTACTTGGACATTTGAAAGAGAGCTCCATTTTTATATATAAGATATATATATATATATATATATATATATATATATATAATAAAATAAAAAGATAAAAATGAAACTTACATTGAACATGGTATTTTATATCTAAAAATGTGTACACATCACAGAATTTTGCACTAACATTGATACAACTAACCAGTCGATAATCATAAATTTATTTAGTAAGAAAAGTAATGAGAGTTTTGTTTCGCAAAACTGTGTAAAAAGTTCTCAAGTATTTTTGCACAGACCAGAGGCTATGTTATCTCTACATATCCCAAAGCAAAAGTGAAACATGTGGTATAAAATTTTGTTTTGAGGACACTAAAAGGTTTTACAATCAACGTAGCAATGTGTGGGAGAGTAAGGCTAGTGTTTTATGTTCAGAATTGAATATGTAAGGTTAGGTAAGGTTTACATGAACGGATTTAGTTTCAAACAATTAATAAAAATTAAAAACGAAAAAATATTAAATTTAGTGACTATATTACACAGGTTTAGTTTTACTCAATGGAAATAAATTTAGAAACGTTATTAAGTATAACTTGGTAATTTTTGCAGAGTAAGGATGTATCATTTCTTTTGTTTACACTATTTTTAATTAATGTTATGTAAGAAAATTCTGCAAAACGTCTCTGAATTGTGTTTCGTTCGTGATAAAAATACGGGCATTATAAAAGTTAAATGTGTGTTTAAAATTTTTAATGTGGTCTGTAATCATCGTTTGGCTTTGGTTAGGGTTTTTAGAATTATTGTCATGTTGTTTAAGTCTTTTTATCAGATTTTGTCCAGTTTCACCTACATAAGACGAAGGGCAATTATTACAGTTTATTTTGCAGACAATAATGGACGTCCGTTCTAAGCTGGTGGGTGATTTGAGATTTGAATAAAGAGAAATGAGGGTTAAATCTATATTGCAAGTTAACCTGATGCCTACCTTATGGAAATGTTTTTTCCACACTGGTAAAAGTTCTTTTATATATGGTAGACCAATAAAATTATGGTATTTACAATTTTTTCTGGGGAAATTGAAGAATTCGTACTGTTGAGAGTTTTGAGTCTATTGGAAGTGACGGAGTTAATGAGGTGCGGTGGATATGAGTTGTTGATTAAAGTCGTGCGGATGAGGGATAAGTTAGACGGCCAAAATTGTTTGTCTGAGAGTAGAAATGCATGGTCGACTGAAGTGCCTATCTTCATGCTAGAAGGGTGGTAAGAATGATAGTTTAAATACTTACCCGACCAAGTAGGATTTTGGAATCAATTAGTGATAATTCGATTGTCTTTGGCTTTTATAATTTTTACGTCTAAAAAGCTGATAGAATTGTTTTGTTCTTTTTCAAACTAAAGGAAAGATGCTCATTAAATGAGTTAAAACTATGAAGTAAAAGTTCGAAACTTTTAACAGGAACGCAGGTAAGAAAGTCATCAACGTATCTGTAATAAAAATGAAGGTCTAAATTGTAGGAATTAAAAACTTTCAACTCTAAGTGTAGTAAAGCACTGCAAGTGATTGAGATATAGGAGAACTCATAGGTGTGCCAAATATTTGAAGGTAAAAATGGTCGTTGAATTCGAAATAAGTATTAGAAACTATGAATTTTATTGACTCAAGAAACCAATGCAGTGATAAAGTTGTATGACATGAAATTCTGTCCCATCTAGCTGTGATGGCGTCTAAAATTAATTGTAGGGGGACGTTTGTGAATAGGGATACTACGTCTAGACTAAACAATATGGAATTATCAGGAATAACGGAATCGCGGAGATTGTTGACAAGTTCAAAGGAATTTTTTGTAAAGAAACGAGACTTGACCGTGTCTGAGGAGAGTATGTTACTTAGATATTTGGAGAATGAAATGAAAGAGGTGAGTTCAGGTCAGCAACGATAGGCCTGAGAGGAACATTGTGTTTATGTATTTTAGGAAGTCCGTAGAGTTTGGGGTTGTAAGGGTGAAGGTTTTTAATTGTCAGTGAGATTTGTGGAGTAATTTGTTTGTTGGCGATTAAGTTGTTCACAAATTTATGAAAAGTACGGTTGATTTGGTGGATTCGGTCGGTGGGATCGGAGTTAATGTGAGAATATGTTTTTGTGTCTGAAATTAATCCGGAGACTTTTTCTAGGTATGTAGTTTTATCTAAAATGACTGTAGTGTTTCCCTTGTCGGCCCTCGTAATTAAAATGTTAGGGTTTTCTTTAATAAAAAGTTTGCAAGTTTTAATGTCTCTAAGGATGTCAATATTGTCGATTTTTTTTTTGTGTAAAAGCTGAACGGGTATTAGTTTTAATTTTGGGATTTTTTATATTCTGTAAGCTCGACTCTAATCTGCTAAGTACTTTGATAAAATTAAAGTTGTGACAGTTGTTAGGAATAGCAAAATTTAGGCCTAGCGCAAAAATATAAAGTAGTCTCTCTGGCATATGGATTTTAGATAGATTTTTAAGCCATTTATTGATAAGAGTTTCGTTAAGGATAAATTTTGACGAGTTGATTTTTGATTTGGAAAGTTTATTGAATTTTATAATATATGAGGTTTTTGATTTGTTGTAGTTCTTTTTAATACGAATGGATTCGAATTCAGAGACGCGAAGAATTCGGTTTTAACAGAATACGATAACCAGGAATAGATTTTATCAATAGCACGTCTCAGGTTATTGATGTGACAAATGCAATTTTTGATTTCTAGTGAGAGAATATGTAAACTAAGTGTAGAAAACTTGTTGTTAAGAGAATTGTTCAGATGATAAAATTTTGCAAAATTTAAGCGGTAAAAATTAGGCGGTAAGAAAAATCTGTTTGTTGATATTAGTAGATAGCTTGAAGTTTAGTTTTACTAATAACTTAAATTCTGATAAAATGTAAAAACCATAATGTTTATTGATAAAATGGTAAAAAGAAGGATTAGGGAGAATGTCATTGGTGGTACAATGCTCTTGTATATAATTCTTAGATTTAGCCTGTGTGGGTTTCATAATGTTCGTTAAAGGAAAAAAGTAGCAAAAAAATCTGAAAAAAAGTATAAAGATTGGTGACTTAAATAACAAGTAAGTGGTATGAATGTTAGAGCGTACAGAGTAGAACAATCTTGAGTTAAAACTAACAATAACTGTGAATGTACAAACAATTAATAAAAATAAAAATACGACAGAACTTAAAAATAAATAAAGCAAAAACTTAAATATAAACGCGGCTGTACAGTAACCATAATTAGGAAATGCTAAATATTACATAAAAAAAAGTAACAAAGAATTAATATATGAGTATAAGGGAGATAAGAGTCTTGAGTTGATAAGCAGTTGCGTCTTGAGAAGATAAGAAAGAGTCTTGTTGTGAAGGAGTAATTCCCGTTATAAATATGTATATATATATATATATATATATATATATATATATATATATACGTACATACATGTATATATATAAATGCACATATATGCTCACACATCCATATGAATACATACATGTGTATGTGCACAGAGGCAAATACGTATCTATATATGTACTCAACTTATACGTGTACACATATACATATATACATATACATATATACATATATATATATACAACATACACATATACATAAATACATATACACATATATTACTATATATATATATATATATATATACATACATACATATACATATATGTATATACACATACATACACACACGCAAATATATATATATATATATATATATATATATATATACATATATACATTTATACATATACATATACACATATATACATATATATACATACAAACATATACATGTTTACGTAAATATATACACACAGAAATATATATATATATATATATATATATATATATATATATATTAATATATATATATACTAGCTGACCCGACAGACGTTGTTCTGTACCCACGTCTACAATTTTTCAATATTTTATACACATATTAGTTAAAAATAATAATTACTGTTTTTTGAATTACTATTTACACCAATATATGAGTGATGTTGAATGTAGAACTGTTTCAAACAAAATGATTGTTCTCAATTCCCACAGTTAACAATTTAATTATTCATTTAACAAATATTAAAAAATGTTCAATAAAATTGTATATTAAAAATTTTACACTGCGATATATAGAACAAATTTCCAATAGCTCAATTTATTTTATTGCATTCAAGGGTTATATAGTATTTTTAGTCATACCTGTAGATGTGGATGTATAAATGAATGATTTTTTATTTATTCACGACTAAAATATTGATTTTCCAAATTTATCACACTAAAAATGATCGTCTTCCTTTGTGATTTATGGTTATAGCATAAGAAACACGTGTTGAAAATTTAAAAAGTACAACAAATTCAGAAAGAATTAATATATAGCATTCGCGGCAAAGGTGCAATATCACCTTTTATTTTTCTACCCAAAATAATTGCTTCCATAATGCTGCCTATAATTTTTATAATTCCGTACCATATTTTAACTGGCTTTTAGTAATTTTATTATCTAAGTTACATTTTTTTCTCCAATAAATCCATATACATTATTGCTTAAGTTTATATTTGAAGTGAATTAATTTGTCAAATCCTGTTTACATGTGCTCTATTCAACTTACGACCAACAAAATTATTGCTCTGTGAATTTTTTTTACTGTGCTCCAATTTACTTGATATTTTGGAAATAGGCTAATCTTTATCTTAAGTTCAGAAGTGAAAACAATTTGCATTCCGTCACCATCCACCGCATTAATTGGATTATTACTCTTTTAATTCTGATTTTATCAGAACTTGTAATACACTATTTTAAAGGTGATTAAATGAGCTACAACTTTCTGTATCATAAATTTTACCGTAACTTCTCTTATTGTGAAACGGCGAAAAGTTAAAGAGCTCGAAAGACCTCTGGTTGGACAACCGCGCACTCCTTAATTAATCATACCTCTATCAATATTTGTGTAACGAAAAAATAATAAACAACAATAATTAGTCAGAAAAATACCTCGAATTTTCATATATATATATATATATACTTTTATACGTATTCTTTCAGAGATATTATAATGAGAAATTGGATGTTTTTTTTTAATGTTTTTTTTATGAAATCATGAGTTTTTTGAAAATCGTTTGTACTAAAGTTGTGGTATTTTCTAGAATCCATCAAGATCTCTTAAACCAAGTTAATTCTAGATGGAATACGATTATTTTTAAATTTGGTGGAAATGGCACTGAAAAACTATTTTATTTAAATGAAAAAACATTATATGCGTCTTTTATTTGTATGATAGTTTACTCATTTTACACGCAGAACTCCTTTTAAAGCTTATTTTGAGCACTATAAAAACCCATTTTCATATCTAGCCTAATAATGTTCCTAAAACACTATAAAATAGCGATTTATTAAGATTTCAATTGATATAATTTTGTTTATTACATGATTTTCGTTAAAATGTATATTTTTGAAGATATTAGCAAAAAATGATGAAAAACGCAAAAAAGAAACAAATTTTCAGTATCCAGTAACTTGAAAAGTATTTGCTTTTTTAAAAAACATTATTAAACATTTTTCTCTTATAATTAGTTCTTTTATCGATACCAAACGTTATTTTGAAAAAAGTAAAATTACACCACTGAAAAGAAATGTCATCCACCCGAGAAGTGGTAAAGGAGTCTAAATTGTTTTCACTTCTGAAGAGCAAGATAAACCTAGTTCCAAAATTCCAAACGAAATGGAAAACAGTAAAAAAAGTTCAGACCGAAAGGGCTCCATTGAGTAAATATTCCGTACCCAATGACAATAATATGAATTTTTGACACAATGAAACTTCTAAATAATTTTTTTTGTATTGTGACTTTGTATAGTAAGGCAAAACGACTGCAAATTTAATATTTTTGAGCGCAATCACTTATGGCTCGTTTCCTTTGCACGAATTCGTACGGCGAATCTGTTCGCAAAGTGCGCAAACAAAATTATTGCAAGCAAAAGCAAATACACGCGCACGTCAGACGCATGCGCAGACTGCATCACTTGTCAAATGCATGTTATATTATTTGCATCTTATATTAATTTAATTTTTGGCACATCTCAGCTGCTTTTCGGCATTAATAATGTAGACATTACATTTTCCTTAATCATAATCATGAATTTATTATATTTTAATATTGCCTTAGCCTATAAGTGAACATAAATGTTTGGCAAATGACAGTCTTCAATTGTTTTTAATATCAAACTAAGCTTCAAATATTTTCAAGAGCAAACAATGATAAGCGGTTTTTTGTAATTTTTTTCATTTATTTCTACAATCTAACTATATTTCTATGAATCAAAACATTCTAGAAAATTTCCCAAACAAACTTCAGGAAGATTCATGAAAATCCGAATTATAGTTTAGGAGGAATTATGAAACTTACATTGTTACAGAAGAATTTTATATATAAGATATATATATATATATATATATATATATATATATATATATATCTTATATATAAAAATGGATTGCAAAATGTGTTGGTAAGCGCATAACTCAACAACGCCTAGACCAATTTGGCCAATTCTTTTTTTTAAATGTTCGTTGATGTCCAAGGATGGTTCTTACGGCGAGAAAAAATCGAATAATTGCCGGAAAACCCTAAAAACAGCCCTTTTCTTTTTCACATACAAACGTTTTCTAACTAAAACGTAGAATCACTTAACGTTTCATATATCATTTTATTCGTAATTTTAATCTGCATCTTTCGTCCGTACAAAATTTTTTCGTATCTTTTACAATTTGGATTGTAGTAAGTAATTTGTGTGAATATTCAATAGTTTACAGTTCACACTATTCGATATTTCTCTAAAGAAAACAAAGTATAATACATCGTTAGAAAGGTTTCAAAATTCTTAGATTTTTTCTCATATTTCGCAACTTCGAATTCCTAACGGTGTGGCCTACAAGCGAGTTGCAGTAGTAAAATTCAAGGAAAACTAGAAAATCTCGAGAAAATTATATGAACACACTTAACGATTTATATATCATTTTATTCGTAATTTAATTCTGCATCTTTTATCCAAATAGAATGTTTTCATTTCTTTTAAGGTTTAGTCTGGAGTATGGAATTTGTATGAATATTCAATTGTTCAAATGCAAAGTACGGTTAGGTTTGAGCAATAAGCCACACTGTTCGATATTTATCTAAAAAAAACATATAAATTGTTAGATGGAACTCCAAGTCACAAGGGCAGACAATGAACTTATTTTATTTATTTATTTACTAATTTATTTATTTAATTAATTTTAATTTAATTAATTTTATAAATAAATCATTTATTATACACCAATCGGCTATATACAGTTAATTATTTACAGTTATTTTGCAAAATTAACTTAAAAAATGCACGTTTTAGTCATAGCCTAATATACTATTAACTATATGTGGCTTACTCGAGAGTTAGAAGTACAAACAATTTAATTATTTATGCACCTACAGGTCTGACAAAAAATATTGTATATCCCGTTAATTGATATATTAAAAATAAATTTGTTCTGAAAAATGTTGTGTAAAATTATTTATATACAATATTAATAATCATATTTCGATATTTATCTGTTTGATATATGTTATATGTTGTGATGTAGCTGATTTGGTTTTTACTGTATAATTGAAATTTAAGTGTAGAAATTGTACATACATTTCGGTATAGATTGTAGTGTAAAAACATTAATGATTATTTTAACTAAACGGTAAATACCAGTATAGGTTTTTAAAAAATTTGAGTTTTTAGGCATGGGTACAGGACAACGTCTGTTGGGTCAGCTAGTATATATATATATATATATATATATATATATATATATATTAGTGATGTACCAAGTCGAATCAAGTAATTCGAATCATTCGAATCAAGCCTTTAACGACTTGATTCAAATCAGATTTCACTTGATTTGAATCAACTCGCATCAAGCCGCGAAATATTTACTGTGATAAAATATGTATTAACACAAATTTTTCATAAATATACAATTTTTCATAAATATAAATATAAAAAAAATGTTTTAATTTAATTCAATATTATAATAATATAAAAAAATAAATATTATAAATATAAAAAATAAATAATGAATTAAATCATGCGAGCCACCCGACTTTAATATGCTTAAATGTATCAGCCGACTCCAATCGTCTTTATATGACTTTAACCGCATTTATCGACTAACTATATCATCCGACTTCATATGAGTCAAACCGAATCAAGCGGCGATATGAGTTATTCTGACTTCATATGAGTCAAACCGAATCAAGCGGCGATATGAGTTGTTCCGACTCTCATGAGTCAAACCGAATCAAGCGGCGATATGAGTTATTCCGACTTCATGAGCCAAACCGAATCAAGCGGCGTTCTGAGTTGTTCCGACTTCATATGAGTAAAACCAAATCAAGTGGCGTTATGAGTTGTTCCGACTTCAATTCTGATTCGAATCATCCCGACTTCAAGCCGTTCGAGCGATATGAGTTCAAGCGATATGAGTTAACCGTATGGGCGATACAGTGCGTCGTCGTTCTTGCTTGTTTATTTATTTTACGGAGCGCTGAGTGCGATTTTGTTCGTGAAATATCAATACCCAATTTTGATAATAATTAAGTGTATTAGATTTTAAATGTTATCAGAATAAACCACTCGAAATTATGAAACGAGTTTCGGGAATCTTTCAATATAATTCTCTTTTGAAACAATTACTAAACACCAGAAAGTCAGTAAATAATATGTTAACTTCTGATTGTGTAAGTGATGGCAAATTCACATTAATGAAATTAACTTTCAGCTCTCAGTTTAGATGCGATCCTTTACTGATTACATAGTAAAATAAACAATCGACCCATGATTCCAAATATTTATATGCTTTAGAGATGCACAATTGTTTGGTAATCTATTATTGTAAATTAATTTGAAGATATGTTTCAGCCGTCTTCAAAATTATATCATTTTTAATAATTTTCGGAATATACTTTTTGATAGTAATTTATGTTTACAATTTCTACTTTGTTGGTTATATTGGTTAAACTGACAATTTTGATTATAAATTTGGATCACTTTTTCTAAATTAATACATCCATGATTTTTTTCGTCCATATATATATACTTGATTCGAATCATGATTCGAATCAGGTTTTTTTCTAATTCGAATCGGGAATTTTTCGAGTCGGCACATCACTAATATATATATATATATATATATATATATATATATATATATATATATATATATATATATATATACGAGGGGCATGTAAAAAATAAGGTTTCCAATGCTGTACACGCGCCGCGCGAGATACTAGAGGAAATCCGGCAACACTATTTTCATTGTTGATCCTTGCCACTCCATTCCAACTACCTGAAAGATTACTGGAAAGCTTAATGCCAGTGTAACAGCCATCCGCGATGGAGCGCGTAATCGCCGTCACCGCCAGATGTGAAATCCGTTCAGTCATTCGATTTTTAAACGCGAAGGAGCTTACATTTATTGAAATTCATAGACAGTTGGTAGAAGTTTATGGCAAAACTTGCATCAGCGTCCAGTACGTCCTCAAATGGTGCAGGGAGTTATCCGAAGGACGCACAGACGTTCACGACGAGCAAAGGAGCGGGAGGCCATCGAGTTTTGGGACCGAAAATGTATCTTGCTAACCGAGTTAATGCTTAAAGAGTCCACTAAAAATTCGGACAAGTACTGCGAGACACTAACAAAACTAAAAAAAGCCATCCAACATCACTGGAGAAGAAGACCGGGCAAGGGCGTGGCGGCGGAGTTCTTCGAAGCGGGTTTTCAGAAGTGGAAAACTCCTCAGAAAAAATGCGTTGTAAGATCTGGCGACTATGTAGACAAATAGTTTGAAATACAAGCATTCCGATAGTATACACTTATATTTCGCCCCATCTAGCAGTGATGGCGTCTAAAAGTAATTGTAGAGCAACGTTTGTGAATAGGGATACTACGTCTAGACTAACCAATATGGAATTATCAGGAATAACGGAATCGCGGAGATTGTTGACAAGTTCAAAGAATTTTTTTGTGAAGAAACGAGACTTGACCGTGACTGAGGAGAGTATGTTACTTAGATATTTGGAAAATTTTGAAAGAGGTGAGTTCAGGTCAGCAACGATAGGTCTGACAGGAACATTGTGTTTATGTATTTTAGGAAGTCCGTAGAGTTTGGGGTTGTAAGGGTGAAGGTTTATAATTGTCAGTGAGATTTGTGGAGTAATTTGTTTGTTGGAGACTAAGTAGTTCACAAATTTATGAAAAGTACGGTTGATTCAGTCGGAGGGATCGGAGTTAATGGGAGAATATGTTTTTGTGTCTGAAATTAATTCGGAGACCTTTTCTAGGTATGTAGTTTTATCTAAAATGACTGTAATGTTCTTCTTGTTGGCCCTCGTAATTAAAACCAAAGCCAAAACGATGATTACAGACCACATTAAAAATTTTAAACACACATTTAACTTTTATAATACCCGTATTCTTTATCACAAACAAAACACAATTCAGAGACGTTTTGCAGAATCTTGTTACATAACATTAATTAAAAATAGTGTAAACAAAAGAAATTGTACCTTCTTACTCTGCGAAAATCACCAAGTTATACTTAATAACGTTTCTAAATTTATTTCCATTGAGTAAAACTAAACCCGTGTAATATAGTCACTAAATTTATTAATTTTTTGTTTTTTATTTTTATTAATTGTTTAAAACTAAATCCGTTCATGTAAACCTTACCTAACCTTACACATTCAATTCTGAACATAAAACCCTAGCCTTACTCACCCACACATTGCTACGTTGATTGTAAAACCTTTTAGTGTCCTCAAAACAAAATTTCATACCACATGTTTCACTTTTGCCTCGGGATGTGAAGTGAAAACATAGCCCCTGGTCTGTGCAAAAATTATTAATATATATATATATATATATATATATATATATATATATATATATAAGAAAATAAAAAGATAAAAATGAAACTTACATTAAACATGGTATTTTATATCTAAAAATGTGTACACATCACAGAATTTTGCACTTACATTGATACAACTAACCCGTCGATGATCATTAATTTTTTTAGTAAGAAAAATAATGAGAGCTTTGTTTCGCAAAACTGTGTAAAAAGTTTTTAAGTATTTTTGTACAGACCAGAGGCTATGTTATTGCTTCATATCCCGAGGCAAAAGTGAAACATGTGGTATGAAATTTTGTTTTGAGGACACTAAAAGGTTTTACAATCAACGTAGCAATGTGTGGGTGAGTAAGGCTAGGGTTTTATGTTCAGAATTGAATGTGTAAGGTTAGGTAAGGTTTATATGAACGGATTTAGTTTTAAACAATTAATAAAAATAAAAAACGAAAAAATAATAAATTTAGTGACTATATTACATGGGTTTAGTTTTACTCAATGGAAATAAATTTAGAAACGTTATTAAGTATAACTTGGTAATTTTCGCAGAGTAAGGAGGTACCATTTCTTTTGTTTACACTATTTTTAATTAATGTTATGTAACAAGATTGTGCAAAACGTCTCTGAATTGTGTTTTGTTCGTGATAAAGAATACGAGTATTATAAAAGTTAAATGTGTGTTTAAAATTTTTAATGTGGTCTGTAATCATCGTTTTGGCTTTGGTTTTAATTACGAGGGCCAACAAGAAGAACATTACAGTCATTTTAGATAAAACTACATACCTAGAAAAAGTCTCCGAATTAATTTCAGACACAAAAACATATTCTCCCATTAACTCCAATCCCACCGACTGAATCAACCGTACTTTTCATAAATTTGTGAACAACTTAGTCTCCAACAAACAAATTACTCCACAAATCTCACTGACAATTATAAACCTTCACCCTTACAACCCCAAACTATATGGACTTCCTAAAATACATAAACACAATGTTCTTCTCAGACCTATCGTTGCTGACCTGAACTCACCTCTTTCAAAATTTTCCAAATATCTAAGTAACATACTCTCCTCAGTCACGGTCAAGTCTCGTTTCTTCACAAAAAAATCCTTTGAACTTGTCAACAATCTCCGCGATTCCGTTATTCCTGATAATTCCATATTGGTTAGTCTAGACGTAGTATCCCTATTCACAAACGTTGCTCTACAATTACTTTTAGACGCCATCACTGCTAGATGGGGCGAAATATAAGTGTATACTATCGGAATGCTTGTATTTCAAACTATTTGTCTACATAGTCGCCAGATCTTACAACGCATTTTTTCTGAGGAGTTTTCCACTTCTGAAAACCCGCTTCAAAGAACTCCGCCGCCACGCCCTTGCTCGGTCTTCTTCTCCGGTGATGTTGGATGGCTTTTTTTAGTTTTGTTAGTGTCTCGCAGTACTTGTCCGAATTTTTAGTGGACTCTTTAAACATTAACTCGGTAAGCAAGATACATTTTCGGTCCCAAAACTCGATGGCCTCCCGCTCCTTTACTCGTCGTGAACGTCTGTGCGTCCTTCGGATAACTCCCTGCACCATTTGAGGACGTACTGGACGCTGATGCAAGTTTTGCCATAAACTTCTACCAACTGTCTATGAATTTCAATAAATGTAAGCTTCTTCGCGTTTAAAAATCGAATGACTGAACGGATTCCACACCTGGCGGTGACGGCGATTACGCGCTCCATCGCGGATGACTGTTACACTGGCACTAAGCTTTCCAGTGATTTTTCAGGTAGTTGGAATAGAGTGGCAAGGATCAACAATGAAAATGGTGTTGCCGGATTTACTCTAGTATCTCGCGCGGCGCGTGTACAGCATTGGAAACCTTATTTTTTACATGCCCCTCGTATATATATATATTACTATCAAAAAGAATATTCCGAAAATTATTAAAAATGATATAATTTTGAGGACGGCTGAAACATATCTTGAAATTAGTTTACAATAATAGATTACCAAACAATTGTGCATCTCTAAATCATATAAATATTTGGAATCATGGGTCGATTGTTTATTTCACTATGTAATCAGTAAAGGATTGCATCTAAACTGAGAGCTGAAAGTTAATTTCATTAATGTGAATTTGCCATCATTTACATAATCAGAAGTTAACATATTATTTACTGACTTTCTGGTGTTTAGTAATTGTTTCAAAAGAGAATTATATTGAAAGATTCCCGAAACTCGTTTCATAATTTCGATTGGTTTATTCTGATAACATTTAAAATCTAAAACACTTAATTATTATCAAAATTGGGTATTGATATTTCACGAACAAAATCGCTCTCAGCACTCCGTAAAATAAATAAACATTCAAGAACGACGACGCACTGTATCGCCCATACGGTTAACTCATATCGCTTGAACTCATATCGCTCGAACGGCTTGAAGTCGGGATGATTCGAATCAGAATTGAAGTCGGAACAACTCATAACGCCGCTTGATTCGGTTTTACTCATATGAAGTCGGAACAACTCAGAACGCCGCTTGATTCGGTTTGGCTCATGAAGTCGGAATAACTCATATCGCCGCTTGATTCGGTTTGACTCATGAGAGTCGGAACAACTCATATCGCCGCTTGATTCGGTTTGACTCATATGAAGTCAGAATAACTCATATCGCCGCTTGATTCGGTTTGACTCATATGAAGTCGGATGATATAGTTAGTCGATGAATGCGGTTAAAGTCATATAAAGACGATTGGAGTCGGCTGATACATTTAAGCATATTAAAGTCGGGTGGCTCGCATGATTTAATTCAATATGTATTTTTTATATTTATAATATTTATTTTTTTACATTATTATAATATTGAATTAAATTAAAACATTTTTTTTATATTTATATTTATGAAAAATTTTATATTTATGAAAAATTTGTGTTAATACATATTTTATCACAGTAAATATTTCGCGGCTTGATGCGAGTTGATTCAAATCAAGTGAAATCTGATTTGAATCAAGTCGTTAAAGGCTTGATTGGAATGATTCGAATCACTTGATTCGACTTGGCACATCACTAATATATATATATATATATATATATATATATATATATATATACTAGCTGACCCAACAGACGTTGTCCTGTACCCATGCCTAAAAACTCAAATTTTTTAAAAACCTATACTAGTATTTACCGTTTAGTTAAAAATAATCATTAATGTTTTTACACTACAATCCATACCGAAATGTATGTACAATTTCTACACTTAAATTTCAATTATACAGTAAAAACCAAATCAGCTACATCACAACATATAACATATATCAAACAGATAAATATCGAAATATGATTATTAATATTGTATATAAATAATTTTACACAACATTTTTTAGAACGAATTTATTTTTAATATATCAATTAACGGGATATACAATATTTTTTGTCAGACCTGTAGGTGCATAAATAATTAAATTGTTTGTACTTCTAACTCTCGAGTAAGCCACATATAGTTAATAGTATATTAGGCTATGACTAAAACGTGCATTTTTTAAGTTAATTTCGTAAAATAACTGTAAATAATTAACTGTGTATAGCCGATTGGCGTATAATAAATGATTTATTTATAAAATTAATTAAATTAAAATTAATTTAATAAATAAATTAGTAAATAAATAAATAAAATAAGTTCATTGTCTGCCCTTGTGACTTGGAGTTCCATCTAACAATTTATATGGTTTTTTTTAA
The DNA here is from genome assembly GCF_003426905.1 of Ctenocephalides felis. Taxonomy (NCBI): domain Eukaryota; kingdom Metazoa; phylum Arthropoda; class Insecta; order Siphonaptera; family Pulicidae; genus Ctenocephalides; species Ctenocephalides felis. Next base: position 56,519,640 of record NW_020537646.1, on the reverse strand, counting down.
TAAATATCGAACAGTGTGGCTTATTGCTCAAACCTAACCGTACTTTGCATTTGAACAATTGAATATTCACACAAATTCCATACTCCAGACTAAACCTTAAAAGAAATGAAAACATTCTATTTGGATAAAAGATGCAGAATAAAATTTTCATATAATTTTCTCACTATAAAAATAGTGTAAACAAAAGAAATGGTATCTCCTTACTCTGCGAAAATTACCAAGTTATACTTAATAACGTTTCAAAATTTATTTCCATTGAGTAAAACTAAACCCGTGTAATATAGTCACTAAATTTATTATTTTTTTGTTTTTTATTTTTATTAATTGTTTAAAACTAAATCCGTTCATGTAAACCTTACCTAACCTTACACATTCAATTCTGAACATAAAACCCTAGCCTTACTCACCCACACATTGCTACGTTGATTGTAAAACCTTTTAGTGTCCTGAAAACAAAATTTCATACCACATGTTTCACTTTTGCCTCGGGATATGAAGCGATAACATAGCCTCTGGTCTGTGCAAAAATACTTAAAATTTTTTTACACAGTTTTGCGAAACAAAGCTCTCATTATTTTTCTTACTAAAAAAATTAATGATCATCGACGGGTTAGTTGTATCAATGTTAGTGCAAAATTCTGTGATGTGTACACATTTTTAGATATAAAATACCATGTTTAATGTAAGTTTCATTTTTATCTATATATATATATATATATATATATATATATATATATATATATATTTCTGTGTGTATATATGTACGTAGACATGTACATATTTGTATGCATATATATGTATATATGTGTATATGTATATGTATATGTGTATATAATATATATATATATATATATATATATATATATATATATTTATATAACAAATGTATTCTGAGTGGATAATAGATATTAATTTGGAAATATGAACAAACAACACTCTTCTTGCACTAATTTATTAAATAATAATTTTCACAAACGTTTCGAGACTAGGTTTGTCTCATCATCAGTGTGTTATAATTAAAAAAAATTTAAAATATGGAAATCTAAATTAGCATTTTGTGTTTTTCATTACAAGTCGTTCACTGCTCGCTGCTCTTTTAATACCAACGGTCTTCGGTGTTCGTATTCTCTCCCACTTGAAAACCACTTGAAATTGTAATGTCACGCAATCAGATAGGATGAAAGGATTAGGGTCCAGTTGAAAAATAGATGTCGTTAGGAGAAAAAATATTCTATGATGAGATGGTTTGTTTATAAGATTTGTTATACATTGTTATAATTAAAAATGTATGTACATCTATATATAAGCTACAAAGTATTAATGAGATTCAGATATGTATCATGTAATATGTTGGTATCTGTCCGTAAATTTACTGTGTTACTTGTATGGGCTATTAACATCGATTCTGCAATACTTCTTTTAAATAAATCTTGTTCATAATATAAAATGTGCGGATTATTGAAATCGAAACTATGGCTGTTAGAGATAGCGTGGTCTACAAGTTTACTTTTTTGTTGTATGTTATTATTCTTACTTTGTTTGCTTTGTAATTCGTGCTGTCTTAATCTTTTTTCTAAATTTTGACATGTTTGCCCAATATAAGATGACTCACAGTTCAAACAGTTTATTTTGTACACCACATCTTTTCTTTTTTTAGTAGGTGTATTGTCTTTAATGTTTGTGTATATGTCTTGCAGTTGTAGTAAGGGTGACACGGATATGTTAATATTATGTTTATTAAAAAGCCTTTTAGATAAAAGGTGTAAATCTTTGTCTATATATGGAAAATTCACAAAACATTTATTTTCTGATACAGATAAGTGATTTGAGCAATGTGTGGTTATTGATTGTTTGCCTAATAAAAATTTAATTCTATTTTTAATTATTGGACTGATTATTTTGTAAGGGAAACTATTCATGAGTAATGTGTTAATGACTAATTTGATATTGTGATTATGAAATTTTGGGTTAGATGAAAGAATTGCATGGTCTACTAAACTGAGAACTGTGGATAACTTTATATTGAGAGGTGTAAAAGAACTAAAATTAATATACCTGCCTGACCAGCTATCTTTCCTGAACCAATTGGTAATGCAAATACCGCCGTCGTTAATGAGCTGAACATCAAGAAAATGTATAGAGTTATCTTTTTCTAATTCTTGTGTAAATTGTAAATGAGAATTATAATTATTAAATTTTTGAAATATGTTCTCTACATCATTTTTGTTAATTAATAAAAGCGTGTCATCGACATATCGAAAATATAGTAGTGGTTTGCAAATTGTAGAATTCAACACACTGTTCTCTAAATCTTGTAGCACTAAGTCTGCTAAAACGGGACTTAAAGGACTTCCCATAGGACATCCTCTAATCATAGTATAAAATTTATTATTGAATTGGAAATATGAGGCCTTCAGTAGTAAATCTATTCCAGAAATGAATGTTTCGAGAGGTAGTGAAGTGTATTCAACAATTTGCAACCATCTACTCCTAATGGCGGTGATAACTAATTTATGTGGAATGTTGCTGAAAAGATTAATAGCATCAAAACTAACGAAGGAAAAATTATGAGGGATCTTGAAGTCCTTTACGCGATCTACTAGACTGTATGAATTGTTCAAAAAATATGGCGAATTAACCGTAACATTTTTTAAAATTTTGGAAAAGAATCTAGATAAATTATAATAAGGTGAATCAATGTATGAAACTATAGGTCTGAAAGGGCAGTTAGGTTTATGGATTTTGGGAAGGCAATAGAATTTAGGTACTAGAGGGTGTTGGATTTTTAATTTTAGGGCAATAGAATTGTTGATGTGACCTTTTTTTTTCAAAAGATTGATGTATTTAAAAGCTTGTCTATGGTGGTAATTGTTCGGATCACTCGGTAACTCTTCATACATTGTTTTATCTTCTAGGATGTTCATTGCTTCATTTTCATAATTATCCCTTAACAGAATTACTGAAATATTTCCTTTATCAGCTTTACATAAAATTAATTGGCTATTCTCTTTTAGGAAGGTTTTTGCAGCTTTTATGTCCCGATGAATGTATGCTAAGTTATTTATTGAATTAATGTTTTGTTTATTATTCTTCAAAATCTTCAATAATTTTTGTATGAAAGTGACTCTGATGAAATTTATATCCTTTTCCGTTGGATTCTTAATCAATTTAAGTCCTGCTTCCAGACTGCTTATGATTTTTATTATGTCATTGTATTTTAAATGTTTTTTATGAATGGCAAATTTTGGTCCTAAGGCTAGAATATATTTTATGTTATCTGGTAAATTGATATAGAAAAACTACATGGTCGGGTAGATACTTACACTTTTCCTCATACTGTCCCAAAAACTATAAGATAAACACTATTATTTCCCTTACAGACCATGCTATTTTGTTGTCTCACCTGACTTTCCATCCACAAAATTTATCCTTGGTAAGAATAACTCTAATTGAAAATGGTTACCCAAAAAATCTTATTCATTCAGTTATTCAAAAATGACGAACTTTTTTGAAAACACAAATTAATTTTCTCAATACCACTACCAACATCAAAAACACCAATCTTATTTACTGCAGCATTCCATACGTTGAAGATTTATATTATTATTTTGCCAAAACTCTGTTAGATGAAAACATTTTAGTATCAGGCTCATCTTTACACCCCTTCAACCAATTTTTTACGAACATTAAATCCCCTACCCCATCCAATTTCAATACTAATGTAGTATATTCTGTTTCTTGTAATGACTGTGCTTTCCAATATATTGGACAAACCTCGCAATATGTACACAAAAGAATGAGACAACATGAACTAAGTGTGGACCACCATAAACAAAAAAATTCAAAAGTACCCTAGTACAACACTCTATTGAAAACGCCCATTCGTTTAATTTCACTCCAAAGATCTTATATCATGAAAGTTGCATCTTTAGGAGATTATTCGCGGAAAGTTGTGTTATTCTTATGAATGTTTCTAATAGTGTCAACATTAGATCAGATCACAACCTATTACATGATTCACATTTAAATTTTTTACACTTTTTGACAAACAATTAATATCGACTTCCATTTAAGATCAATAATTTAAGTATTCACATCCAAACATATGAAAACACGCACATACAATCTCACAGTGCTCAAGTGTTTACACGTGTTGCATGACTCAGACTTAGTCAGTTCGTTTCAAACAGCCGATCTCATAATATCGAGAGAATAATATTATTTGTGTTTTTCAAATAATAATTTTAAAAAATACAAAACTTTTAGTAATTTTGAGTTACAAAATTTAACTATTCGGCTGAAATAAATAACTCATAAATTGATTTTTTGTTAAAATCTTGTTTAGTGAAAAAGTGCTAAGATATATTCAAACATACAGGTAATTAATTCAATTTTGTCATTAACCTTTTCTAAAATTTTCTTTAACTTTTAAAAAATGTTATCATTTTTAATATCCTGTTAGATTATCCACTCATTTATTTTTATCATTTTCAATTTGATCATATTATCACATTTCTGTACATTATTAGTTCTTCAATTAATTTATTATTTAAGAAAAATCCATTTTATTTTCTTAAACATATTGTTTGCTGAATTCTCATCAAGATCATGTTTCTTGACAGATGAACTAGGTATGTTCCTGAAGATGGAACGTACCTAGTTCCGAAACGTCGACAGTAAATAAATAAATAAAAAAAAATGTTTATTAAAAAACTTTTCTTGTTTTTTATTACTTTTGGATTCTTGTTTGAAATTTCACAAAATATACACAAATCCAAGACTCTACCATTTAATATATATATATATATATATATATATATATATATATATATATATATATAATATATATATATATATATATATATATATATATATATATATATATATATATATATATATGTATGTATGTGTATGTATATGTATATGTATATGTATATATTTATATATATATATATATATATATATATATATATATATATATATATATATTCTTTTTCCTTTTTTCTTCTACCTAGTTCCTAAACGTCGACAGTAAATAAATAAATAAAGAAAGAAATTGTTTATTAAAAAACTTTTCTTGTTTTTTATTATTTTTGGATTCTTGTTCGAAACTCTACAAAATATACACAAATCCAAGACTCTACCATTTAATATATATATATATATATATATATATATATATATATATATATGTATGTATGTATGTATATGTATATGTATATGTATATATTTATATATTTATATATATATATATATATATATATATATATATATTCTTTTTCCTTTTTTCTTTTTTATCTATTTAATATCTAGTTTCTAATACCTTTTCTATCTTTTATATTCTGTTTGTTGTTAAGTGTTTCTGTTCTGTTAAATTTTCTCTTATATCTATAGTTTCTATACCAATCCACATATTTTACAATTAATAGTTATATTAATATTTATACTGTTTTAAATCCACTGATAATGACATTAAATTGAATGTCGAAACGTTTGGAATTAAAGATTATTTTATAAATCTTTGCCTTTTCTTTGTTTGATGTATCGCCCTCAAGAACTCACTCATATATTTCAATATCAAAATTAACTACTAAATCATATATATATATATATATATATATATATATATATATATATATATATGTATATATATACATATATATATATATATGTATATATATATACATATATATATATATATATATATATATATATATATTTCATGTTTCAACGTCGAAAAAACTATCAAGATATATATATATATATATATATATATATATATATATATATATATAAGTATATATTTCTTTATTGATTGGAATTTTCAATATCATGCTATAAATTACAATCGAAATAGAATTAATATATGATGAGTGTCGGTATAAGTTTATGTGTATATGTACAATATTGACTATGAGCCATGCTCGTCCCGTAACGTTCGTCGGGGTAGCTCTAGCTCAGTTCTGCATGAGACACCGTAGCGTCAGGACGACACGCGTTGTTCGAATTAATTTTTCTCTATCACGCAAAAGTATAAGTGTTGCTTATATGTATATATATATATATATATATATTCTTATATATATATATATATATGAATACATATATTGTGCTACTGTCATCGCGAGTTTTGTTAATAAAATTGCATCCCAAATTGATCACTGTTAAATACATATATTCAAGTAATCGTTGAGATTGCGGGACTTGATTTCTAACTTTTCTTATCAAAATTTGGGATCTATCTTCAAAAAATATAATCCAGAAAATAGTAAGCTATTGAAATTATATAAGTTACATTAATAGTAATACATTATAAAAATTAAAAAAAAAACGCATTAGAAATATTCTTTATGTGTCAAATGGCTACATATATATATATATATATATATATATATATATATATATATATATATATATATATATATGTTAGAGAAGTTAGTTTTGATGTTGAGAAATATGAGTAAGTTCTTCAAGGGCATACATCAAATAAAAGGCAAAGATTTAAAAGTTAATCTTTAATTTTTCCAAACGTTTCGACATAGTATCTTATGTCATCATCAGTGGATATAAATCAGGTAGTCACTACAGCCTCGGGCTCGGTCAAATAAACTACGTTCTCTGTGCAAAATATATTATATATTTAACAAATATTTTACTATGCTCTGTTCAACAAAATAATAATAAAAAAAAAACATGTTAGTGTATATATAATAGTGCAAAATTATGTGCCTTGCGCTAGCTACTGATGTAAGACCATATTTATATCCACTGATGATGACATAAAATACTATGTCGAAACGTTTGGAAAAATTAAAGATTAACTTCTAAATCTTTGCCTTTTATTTGATGTATGCCCTTGAAGAACTTACTTATATATATATATATATATATATGATGAAATTGTTTCTTGGGCATCCATCCAGTAATTAAAAAACAGTTTTATTGAAAAATGTTTTTATTCAGAGAACATACGTTTCGGGTTTTGATATGACCCATCTTCAGTGCTACAATTAAATATTTCAGGGTTACAAATTAAAACAATATAAAAATTACACAATTACAGACAAAAATAAATAAAACCATGTAAAAAAAATCATAAATCTAACCAATTTAATAAATTAGTTTTAAAAACAAATATATATTGTGAAAGAATATATGAAAAGTATATATGAAAAACAACCATAAAATAAACAAATGTAAAGAAACTCACCATACAAATAAATTTGAAAAATAACACAAAATTGCACGAAAAATTAAATATGAAATAAAAAATTGATAAAACATCGATTTATGATAAATTTAAAAAAATAGAAAATTAAAATAATTAATATATTTTATTATAAAAAAGCTTATTCCAAACGAACATGTTGTCAGCTTGGAATATGTATTACGTGTGTGTACGAGAGTAAAATGTGTGCGTACGTGTTTGCGGAAAATAGTGGAAACTGTATAGTCATTGGATGAGAGAACGGGATAGAGAGAATTTTAGTGGTTTCATATTTTCTCAGCGATCATGCGCAGTAGGAACATAAAAAAATATAAATGTGTAAACAATCCATAATCAACGGTTAAACATAATATGAGGATCAAAATGAAAATATAGAAACATAATAAAACCATGATAGACAATGTATAAATGAAAAATATGTGATGAAGAGAAATTTATTAAGAAAAAGTATAAATATTAACTGAAAGCGATATTAGTTATGGAACAAGTTATTATATAAAAAATTATAACATAACATAGTATGCAATGGCTATACCGGTACCAAACCAAGAAGCCAAAACTATAGCCAAGGCTTTTGTTAATGAAATTATTCTTAGGTTTGGCATACCAGAAGAGGTTTTGACGGACCAAGGTACAAATTTCATGAGTGCCGTATTTAAGGATGTGTGCAAACTTTTAAAAATTGACAAAATAAATATCTCAATGTATCATCCTGAAACCAATGCGTCTTTAGAAAAGTGTCATCACATGTTTCTAAATTTTATAAGGTCGTACATTGGGAAGGACGAAAAAACTTGGGATACATGGATAAATTACGCCGTTTTCGTTCACAATACAATACCACATTGTTCGACAAAATTTACAACATTTGAACTTGTATTTGGGCGTAAAGTTGATTTGCCTGCCTTTATAAATAGGGAACCTAAAATACAAAATACTTATGAAAATTTTAGCAGTGAATTCAAAACCAAATTACAGCAAATAAACGCAGTAGCTCGAGAGAACTTAATTCAATCTAAAATAAAATCCAAAGAAAAATATGATTCTTATATTAACGAGTCTAATTTTTTTGTTGGTGATTTGGTTTTGATGAAAGATAATACTGCATACAAGGGCAAATGTAAGAAACTGATGCCCATTTACAAGGGACCATATAAAGTTTTGGAACAAGAGGGAGTTAATTCTAAATTAGATGTCAACGGCAAATTGGTAACAATTCATAATAATAACCTTAAAAAATATAATACCTGAGTTATTGATAAAAAATAATTTTGAATTATCAGTTATCATTATTGAGCTATTTTTCTCTTTTTTTATATTTAAATATTAACTAATTGAATCCAATTATATTCTACATGTATCTCAAGTATCTCACACATTCCTACCAGCAAATTTCTGCTTTTATTCAAATCTTTATTCGTTTTAATTTAATCCTTATTTCGCCAAAAGGATGATCGCAAAGGTTTTATTATTAGTACTGACTCTTTCAATTTCTGACACAAATGGTCTCTCAAATTTTCAAATTACCCAAATGGACAGCCCCGGAGTTTATTATGAAAAAATGGGCGATGTAGAAATATGCAGCGATTATTTTGATATACTTATTTCACATGACTTATTGGAAAATAAATTAAATTTAAAAAGAATTATTACCACTTTCGATATTTTTTATCTAATCATTTTTATTATAATAATCATATCCAAACGCTGCATGCTTCCGTTACATCGCCCTACGAGTTGCAAAATTTAGGCAGAACCATAAAATAGAACATGTAAAACAACATATGTTGTTATGATTTTATATAACATATATTTTTTTTAATTTATTTTATAAGATTAGAATAAAGTTATGTTTAGTAAGTTGTACTTACGTTATAATTTAGTTATATTATTTATATTTATATTTATTTATATTTTTATTACGGATACAGGATTAAATTTAATAATTACAGAAAATAAATTATCTTAATTGAATTAATTACAGTAAAAATACAACTATTAAACAATATTTAGCCTAACATTAGTATTTAACAGTAAGTAGTTAACATATTTAAATAATTATTGAGGACAATAATTTTTCAAGGGGGAGGAAAACCTCTAACTCCCATAATTTTTTTTTTATTCTGTCAAGGGACTGACAGACACTTTAGGGGTGGCGTATTGTGTAATAGCAATCGATAATGCTGTATTGTGTAATGGCAATACTGATAGGCCAACTAACTTAAATATATCGATTGCAGTCATTATCACCAGCAGCAAATATTTTAAATACGCCATTGTAAGGTGTTTGCAGTCCTACTTTTTAAGTATATAAACTATGGAACTGTGCAATTAGCCAGAGTCGCGGTATTAGTCGTTATAGATATCATTGTAAGTGGGTGCTAATAAAGTATTGTTAAAAATAGTCAATCAGTGTTGTTCTTTAGAAGTGACAAGATATTTCAGCCAATATCTTAATAAGAACTCGAAGCAATCCGATGCATACATTTACTATACCCACCGCTAGGAGGTCAATACGAACCACGTTACCAACAACCCCATTACATTTCAATATGTATATATACGCAAAACAATAAATGCATATATGTATACACATACACATACATATATATGCAAACGCACACATACAAATACAGCATATATGTAAACACATATTGGACAAAATTGTTTGTCACACTTTTTTATGTCAAATGTAATGTTATATATATTTATAATTCAAATGTACCGCCATTAGTATCAGTGGCGTTGGCAACACTCTTTGCCCTACTATAAATATGTATCCGACATTTTTATGTTTTTGTTTATGTTAAACTCCCTAGACAATATTAGAATACCTCGTGTTAAACTCTGTAAATCTCTCTTCTTTACTGAACCGTGAACCAAATAACATATAAAATAAACTTAATAATTAAAAGGAAGCATTTTTATTATACCATATTTTGGTCCATCTCACCGGGTAACATATATTGATACCAGTGCTTTTCCTTATTAGTTTATGTGTGTTTAACCTATATAAACATTTTTTCGGAAATACACGTGGCTTTACAATTCTTCGGTAATTGTAAAAGCGAAGCTGCGATCACAAAGGCTACCAGAACCTCTGAGACTGCAAAGGTATTTGATTTCTACGTCGTTTGTGGAGTTTGCCGTTCGAGGAATTTTTTGAGGTTAGTCGTGTCGCAGTACGTCGATTTCTAAGTGGCGAGGGGCACAAAATCTAGAAGCGGTCGGTTTGTTCGAAGAAGACGGTTTGTACGAGGCAGACAATTTGTACGAGGCTGCATTACATCCAGCTTCGATTACTCTGGTATTTTCCATAAGTACGCCAAGGACAAAGAAGGACTTCATCGCTTGCAGACCACGTGGGATTTTGGTTATATTTGAGATCACCTAGCGTTGTTCTCTGTGAAGTATTTATTTTCAAATTGATTAGAAGATTTATTTTTATATTAAATACCATAATATTGTTTAATATTATATTTTAGTCCATCTGTGTTATGTACAGATAGATCCTTTAAATTTTCTAGTAGCTGTTTATATATTTTTATAGTATTATTATATACTTTTCTTTTCTCTTTTACACTGTATATCAGTTTAATATTTATTGTATGTTATTATAGAGCTAGTTAAGATTTCATTGTTATTGTGGTTTTCTCATTATTTTGTATTTGTAGATTTGTTTGAACAACTTTAAAATGGCTGACATCGAGACTCTGGAAGCTGTTCACGAAATTATTAAGACATCTTTTGATACCATTAGAGAGTTTGTGGCAGGATTCCGTGAGGATGATAACATCAATCTGTTAAGTGTACGGAAGCAAAAGTTGGTTGAGCGATCACATGAGTGGGAAACAAATTATATTGAGCTGAATAGGTTGAAGCCAGGGGAGTACACTAAGGTATTTTTAGAATATTCCGAATTATATTTTACTTTGATGGCTGATATTTGATTGAAAGTAGGGATATTCCTAAGAATTCGATTTGGGTCTCTAATAGTTCAGTTGATGTTAAGTTGCCCACATTTAGTGGTGAATTTAGTGAGTGGACAGCGTTTATTGACCTGTACAACTCACTGATTCACACAAATACTAAATTGTCTGACGTGCAGAAGTTGCATTATTTAAAGGGTGCTCTCACAGGTTCAGCTTCCAATATTATTTCCTCTTCAAAATTATCTAATGAAAATTACACTGTAGCCTATAATCTTATTTTAAAAACATATGACAATAAATTTTTAATTATGAATGCTCACTTAAACTCAATCGATAAAATTTCCTCCATTAGTAAAGGTTCGTTTGAAAATTTGAGAGCATTCTTAAATAATGCAAGGCAGCAAGTTCAGGCTTTGACTGCATTATTTGAACCAGTTAAGTATTGGGATGTCGTGCTTTTGTTCATGTTGTCGAAAAAGTTGGATAACAACACTAGAGTTGCATGGAATTTGTCTCAAGCGTCAGCAGAACTACCAACTTTGAATAGTTTCTTTAAGTTTATTGAAATGAGGGTAGTAGCTTTAGAGAATTCTAGTTCTGATTGTAAAGGGCCCTCAGCTAAGACAGTCAACACAATTGTGAAGAAGGCTTCTCAATCTTGCATCTGTTGCAAGGGAGAGCATGCCCTATTCCAATGTGCTGATTTCAAAGCTTTGGATGTCGAACAGAAGCGAAAGGAACTAGTCTCTAAGCATTCATTTTGTGTACGCTGTATAGCTTCGCGACATGGCATTTCGAAGTGCAAATATAAGTATCCATGCTCTATATGCAAGGAATCACATAATTCTTTGTTGCACGAGGAAAAGGTTTCCCCCATCAACAATAGTAATATTCTTATGACGCATTCGAATACTCAAACTCTGCTTTCTACTGTTTCCTTAATTATTTTTGATGCAAATGGCAAAAGACATTCCGTGCGTGCACTTTTAGATAGTGGCTCACAAATAAATTTAATCACTAAATCGCTGGCTTCGCGGTTTCAGCTTCCAATTAATTCTTCACTTTATAATTTAAGTGTTTTACAAGGGCAGAGTATGACTTGTAATAAGTCTGTGAAGATTAAAATTAAATCTAAATTAACTTCTTTTAAACACAAATTATATTGTGTTATTAATGATAATATAACTCAACATCTTCCTTCTTCATCTATTGATTATTCTCACTGGAAAATCCCGGATCATGTCCAATTAGCTGATCCAGATTTTAATACTCCAGGTCCAATAGACTTGTTGATGACGCTGAGCTATATTTTGACATCCTGCAACAGGGTTGTATCCGCTTAGGGAAGAATTTACCAATTTTGAGGAACAGTCGCTTCGGTTGGTTAGTGTCTGGTGTTTATTTAGGGGATGCTGGTTCTGAGTCGTATGTAGGGTTTGTCTCTAACGAAGATCTCCATGAAGAGTTAGCTAGGTTTTGGCAGGTAGAGGAGGTCTCGTTGAGCAATTCTCTTACGGGTTCAGATAAGGCTTGTGAGGAACACTTTGTTTCAAATGTACATCGTTTAGGAAATGGCCAATTTGAAGTTGCTTTACCATTTATTGATGGTAAGAAATATCAGTTAGGAAATTCTTTCACACAGGCAAGGACTCTTTTTTTGAATTTGGAACGTAGGATGGTAAAAAATAAGGACTTAAATTTAGCTTATTCCAATTTTATTAATGAGTATGTAAAGTTAGGTCATGCCAAACTTACATCTCTTACAGGAGAGGATTTTGATAATAAGTATTATTTTTTACCTCATCACCCGGTTTTTAAGGATGGCAATGTTAATAAAATTCGTGTTGTTTTTTATGCTTCTTGCAAAACTTCCACAGGTTTGTCACTTAATAATGTCAAGCATACAGGTCCAAAACTACAACAAGATTTGTTTTCGATTTTGATTCGCTTCAGGTGTCACTTGTATGTTTTTGTCGCTGACATTGTTAAGATGTATAGGGCAAATTAAGGTTAGGGATGCAGATGCTAATTTACAATTAATTATTTGGAGAGATTCTCCTCAGAAAAGGCTTGATATTTATAAGTTAAACACCGTTACATATGGCACTTCATGTGCACCATACTTGGCCATGCGTCTAAAGATGTTGTCAGAAGAAAATTCTGTCAAGTATCCACTAGCTTCGCAGACTTTAGATAGGGACTGTTATGTCGATGACATAATTACAGGTGCATCGTCAGAGCAGGAACTAGGGCAGCTGAAATTGGAGGTCTGTAGTCTGTTGAAGTTAGGTTGTTTTCAGTTACACAAGTGGTCAAGTAACAGTCTTTCATTGTTAGGTGATGTTCCTAAGGAACAACAAAATTTGTCAGCCATAGATTTTTCTGAACAAAATAATACGGTAAAAACATTAGGTTTATCATGGAATCCAGTTGAGGATATTTTCAAAATATCTTATTCCAATCTTTTTATCACTTCTACAGACACTAAAAGATCTGTACTTTCTACCATAGCTAGAATATATAATCCTATTGGACTCATATCACCGATTACCATAACAGCGAAATTGATAATGCAGGAGTTATGGAAATGCAATTTAGATTGGAAAGACGCTCTGCCAGATGAATTACAGGTTAGCTGGAATGATTTCAGACATCATCTTTCGTGTTTGGAAGGCTTGTCTGTTCCGCGTTGTTTTTTTTCAAACAGGTTCCTGTAAGCATACAGTGTCACGGTTTTGCGGATGCTTCATTACTGGCTTATGGAGCTTGTGTCTATTTACGGGCGACATATGAAGATGGTAGTATTTCCTGCCATCTAATAAGTTCTAAATCTAAGGTTGCTCCGTTAAAACAGGTGACACATCCTCGCTTAGAATTGTTAGCTGCGTTGTTATTGGCAAAATTATATAGGCATGTTATGGCTAATGGTGTTGTGAAGATTAACGACTCATTTCTGTGGAGTGATTCTAGTATTGTTCTTGCGTGGCTGCGCACAGAACCCTCACAGTTGAAAATGTTTGTTTCTAATAGAGTGTCGCAAATTTTAGAATTAATTACAGCAGTTATGTGGAAGCATGTATCTAGCAAATATAACCCTGCAGACATTGTGTCAAGAGGTGTTAGAATTGCTAGTGATTTGTTGAGCTGTGATCTGTGGTGGCACGGGCCATCTTGGCTTTGTAGCACCAGAGAAAATTGGCCGAATAGGTTTTGTGATCCACCAAAAGATAAGCTGCCGGAAACACGGGAACTTTGTGCTGTTTCGAATACTGAGGATGATGATGACATTGGTATTGTTCTAAAGTCTTTGTCAGATAGGGTATCCAAGTTTAGCAAGCTTGTTAGGATTGTCGCATATTGTCTCAGATGGAGAAAAAAGCGCAGAACTGTTCCTCTTGGTGATCCGTTGCCAGCTTTTGAGATTCAGTTTGCAACTCTCAGGATATTTTATTTGGTCCAGTTAGAAACATTCTCTATTACTAATGATGAAGATTTAGAAACAGATAAGGTCTCAATTCATAAGTTGAAATCGTTAAATTCATTTAGGGATGCTGATGGCGTGTTGCGTGTAGGTGGGAGATTGGAACATGCAAACATTTCTTTTAACCAAAAACACCCCATCATTTTACCCAAAAAACACGTAATTTTTTGCATGTTTTTAAAGTCAGAGCATGAGCGACTGCTGCATGCAGGGACTCAAACCGTTCTGGGAAACGTAAGGTTGAATTATTGGCCAATTAATGGTCGTAACGCCTTAAAGCAAATTATTCATAATTGTTATAAGTGTGCTCGTTTTAAGGCTGCTGCTGCTAGTCAATTGATGGGTAGTCTCCCAACAGATAGGATCACTCAACATCGTCCATTTAAGGTAGTTGGTGTAGATTTTGCTGGTCCAATATTGTTGAGATCAAGTCGTTTAAGGAAGGCTCCTCGAGTTAAGGCCTATATTTCGTTATTTGTATGTTTGTATGGTAAGGCAATCCATATAGAATTAGTTTCTACCTCTCAACTGATGCCTTTTTAGCTGCGTTGAGACGGTTTATTTCTCGTAGGGGTTGTTGTTCTATCATACATAGTGATAATGGGAAAAATTTTGTAGGAGCCAACAACGAGTTGAAAGAGTTATACAGGTATTTTAAGTTGGACATGACTAGACAAGGTTTGGTAACAGCTGCAGCTCAGTTAGGAATAACATGGAAATTTACTCCGTCTTATGCACCTCACTTTGGAGGGTTATGGGAGGGTTCCATTAAACAAATGAAACACCATATTCGTAGGGTGTTAGGATCGCATTGCTTCACGTACGAAGAATACCTCACTGTATTCGCACAGATCGAGGCAATTCTGAACTCCAGACCATTGTTATCACTCACGGATGATAGCTCAGATGTTTCATATATAAGTCCGGGTCATTTTTTAATAGGTGAAGCAATCACAGCACTTCCAGAGCCATATCAATCTCAGCCAAGGCTAGGTGCCTTAAAGTTGTTCAAGCAAATGATAGCAATGAGGAACCAATTTTGGACATCTTGGTCCAAACAATATTTAAGTGATTTGCAGAAGAGACATAAATGGTCTCAGACTCAATCCAATATTTTAATTGACTCCATAGTTCTAATTAAGGAAGATAATAGTTCACCTTTGAATTGGCCTGCTGGTCGAATTTTGGAAACTAAACCAGGACGTGATGGAAAGGTTCGGGTCGTTATTGTAAAAACTCCTACTGGAACATTTACACGTCCAATAACAAAGATTGTACCTTTACCTTGTAATTAATTGCATTTTTGTTACTTAATAATTTTTTATTATCTTCCTTGTGTATATATTTAGTATTAAGTTTTTTGCAGTTGCACTATGGTTTGTTTTATTAGGCATAGTTTGTTATATCATTATTATTGTCATTTTCGTTTTAGATTAACATACCTTGTAAGAAATGTTTTCATTTCAGTTTTCAGTAATTGTTATATTATTTATCTATATATTGTCTATGTTATACAGTCCACTCAAATATTTTGTTATGTTAATTATTATACTCTGGATGCAAGCATCGCCCCGGAGCATGGACAAAATTGTTTGTCACACTTTTTTATGTCAAATGTAATGTTATATATATTTGTAATTCAAATGTACCGCCATTAGTATCAGTGGCGTTGGCAACACTCTTTGCCCTACTCTAACTATGTTTCCGCCATTTTTATGTTTTTGTTTATGTTAAACTCTGTAAATCTCTCTTCTTTGCTGAACCGTGAACCAAATAACATATAAAATAAACTTAATAATTAAAAGGAAGCATTTTTATTATACCACATATATATACACATATACATACATATATTCATATACATATATACCTACAAACATAAACGGTTTGAGAAAGGAGGACGACATGATGAGAAAGGAGGATGGCATGATCTAGTAAATTGATGATAGATGCAATCTTAGTCGATTTGGGGTGATAGAAATGGTAGTTTAAATAACGTCCAGACCAAGTGGATTTTTGATACCAACATGTAGTGATGGAGCCGTTATTTATAAAAAGGGTAATATCTAAAAAATTAATGGAGTTTTAAGTTGAGTCTCTACAGTAAAACAAAGGTGTGTGTTGAAATTATCAAAAGAATTTAGGAAATTGGTTATGTGATAAGTATGAATGCAAGTTAAAATATCGTCAACGTAACGTTTATAAAAAAGATGTACATAAGACAATGTATTAAGAGTAGAGTTCTCTAGAAACTGCATACAAAGTTCAGCAAGTGGGGCACTCAAACTGGAACCCATTGTAGTGCCAAATTTTTGTTTAAAGAAGGAGTCGTTGAACGAAAAATAAGTATTGGAAATAATGAATTTAATACATTTTAAGAACCAAGAAAAATTGAAATCTGTGTGTTTGCTGATATCAACCCATTTATGGTCTATGGCAGAGAGAATAAAATCAGGTGAAATGTTAGTGAAGATGGAAACAACATCTAAACTTACAAAAGAAAAATCAGATGGTACATTGAGGGAAATAAGTTTGGGAATGAGTTTGAAAGAATTTTTGACAAAATGGAGAGAATTATGAGTGATATTAGATAAAATTGAACTAATAAATTTGGATAATTTGCAAAGAGGGGAATTTAAGTCAGCAACTATTGGTCAAAGAGGAAAACCATCTTTGTGGATTCTGGGAAGACAATATAGTTCTGGGAAAATGGGATTGTAGGTTTTTAATTGTAGAGAGAGAGGTTTGGGAATTTGCTTGCTTTCTATGAGTGAATCAATGAATTTCAAAGTATTCCGATTTATGAGGTCGATGGGATCTGAATTTATAGGTTCGTAAATGATCACATCAGCTAGGAGGAACATGGATTTAGAAATATAATCAACTTTGTTCATGATAACCGTGATGTTATCCTTATCTGCCCTGGCAACAACAATTTCTGGGTGTTGTTTGATAAAGAATTTGCAAAAGTGGATGTCTTTGAGTAATTCTTTATGTTGATGAATGTTAGAAATGTCAAATTTGAAAAACGAATTAAGATGGTTGCAAAAAATAGATTTAAAGCGGTTTTTTTCATTGATATCTTTTAAATTACGTAAACTATATTCTAAAGAGTTAAGTGTTTTGACAAAATTAAACGATTTTTTCTGTTGTGAAATGGAAAATTTAGGACCTAGTGCTAGTATTTCTCTTCATCACATATTTTTTCATTTTTACATTGTCTATCATGGTTTTATTATGTTTCTATATTTTCATTTTGATCCACATATTATGTTTAACCGTTGATTATGGATTGTTTTCACATTTATATTTTGTCTATGTTTCTACTGCGCATGATTGCTGAGAAAATCTTCGTAATATGAAACCACTGAAATTCTCTCTATCCCGTTCTCTCATCCAATGACGATACAGTTTCCACTATTTTCCGCAAACACGTACGCACACATTTTACTCACGTACACACACGTAATACATATTCCAAGCTGACAACATGTTCGTTTGGAATAAGCTTTTTTATAATAAAATATATTATTTATTTTAATTTTACATTTTTTTAAATTTATCATAACTCGACGTTTTATCAATTTTTTATTTCATATTTATTTTTTTGTTCAATTTTGTGTTTTTTGTGTTATTTTTCAAATTTATTTGTATGGTAGGTTTCTTTACATTTGTTTATTTTATGGTTGTTTTTTATATATACTTCTCATATATTCTTTCACAATATATATTTGTTTTTAAAACTAATTCATTAAATTGGTTAGATTTATGTTTCTTTACATAGTTTTATTTATTTTTGTCTGCAATTATGTATTTTTTATATTGTTTTAATTTGTAACCCTGAAATATTTAATTGTAGCCATAATAACCATTTGAAGATGGGTCAAATAAAGACCCGAAACGTATGATCTCTGAATAAAAACATTTTTTAATGAAACTGTTTTTTAATTACTGGTTGGGTGCCCAAGAAACAATTTTATCATAATATTTCCCCGTCTGAAGAAAAACCTTTCGCTTTATATATATATATATATATATATATATATATATGATACAGTTTTGCAGCCACAAGTCGAAAAATAAAACAATTATATTTACGTTCTTATTTTATTTTTCGACTTGTGGCTGCAAAACTGTATCATATAATGTTTCAAAGTCGAAACAAACTAGCTGTAAGTGGAATTCTGTCTTGAGGCAATTATGGAACGAAATGTTCGAGGAATATTGAATGTTTTCAAATAGATTATTATAAATATTGTAACATTGTCTAATATTTATAAGAATTATATAAACCGAATTGCAGAGTTGAAATTATTTCTAAAGTATATTAGAACTATAGTCAGAATTAAAAATAAAATCTGAAATATTTTCGATATACAAAATACTAAAAAAAAAAAAAAAAAAAAAAAAAAAAAAAAAAAAAAAAAAAAAAAAAAAAAAAAAAAAAAAATTCCAAAATCAATTATTTTGTTCTCTCAAAAACTGCCATTTTTTACATATTTAGCTCCGTATCTTCGAAATGGCTGGGCCTGCCTCTGCCAAAAACTAATAAACACTTCTCCCAATCATTACTAATTGAATATTTTTTAGATCATTCAAATCGGATACTCCGTTCGCTCAAAAATTCGATTTCTATTTTCTGCACTCTTTGCTCCGTATCTCCGAAACGGCTGGACCTGCCTTTGCCAAAAACTAATCAGCTCTTTTCCCAATCAATAGGAATCGAATGTTTTTTGAACCATTCAAATCGGTTGATCCGTGCGCCCTAAAACGTGACTGGAAATTTGTATCCACACATACATACACACACACACACACACACACACACACACACACACACATCCATTTTTTCTGAGGTATGCCAAAACGTTCAGAAACCTTCAAAACGTCGAGAAATGTAAAAATTTTCAATTCCGATTTTCGGCCCATTACAATAACTTACCCTACGGGAAGTTAACAATATCAATATATATATATATATATATATATATATATATATATATATATATAATAAATAAATAATATAAATAAAACAGTGGATTATATATGAAAATATTAGAAATGTTAGAAAATTACAAAGTTTTAATAGAGGGTAAGAAAAAACAGAATTATTTTCTTATATGATTAATTATACACTAAGACTTTTTAACTAAAAACGATGTTATCAATAAAAATGTTAAACTTCTTTTCAGACGAAAATAATTCAAATAATTAGTAATTCAAATGTACCGCCATTAGTATCAGTGGCGTTGGCAACACTCTTTGCCTTACTCTAACTATGTATCCGCCATTTTTATGTTTTGGTTTATGTTAAACTCCCTAGACAATATTAGAATACCTCGTGTTAAACTCTGTAAATCTCTCTTCTTTGCTGAACCGTGAACCAAATAACATATAAAATAAACTTAATAATTAAAAGGAAGCATTTTTATTATACCATATTTTGGTCCGTCTCACCGGGTAACATATATTGATACCAGTGCTTTTCCTTATTAGTTTATGTGTGTTTAACCTATATAAACAAACACACGTTTTTTTGTGTTCGCATTTTTTTCGGAAATACACGTGGCTTTACAATTCTTCGGTAATTGTAAAAGCGAAGCTGCGATCACAAAGGCTACCAGAACCTCTGAGACTGCAAAGGTATTTGATTTCTACGTCGTTTGTGGAGTTTGCCGTTCGAGGAATTTTTTGAGGTTAGTCGTGTCGCAGTACGTCGATTTCTAAGTGGCGAGGGGCACAAAATCTAGAAGCGGTCGGTTTGTTCGAGGAAGACGGTTTGTACGAGGCAGACAATTTGTACGAGGCTGCATTACATCCAGCTTCGATTACTCTGGTATTTTCCATAAGTACGCCAAGGACAAAGAAGGACTTCATCGCTTGCAGACCACGTGGGATTTTGGTTATATTTGAGATCACCTAGCGTTGTTCTCTGTGAAGTATTTATTTTCAAACTGATTAGAAGATTTATTTTTATATTAAATACCACAACATTGTTTTATATTATATTTTAGTCCATCTGTGTTATGTACAGATAGATCCTTTAAATTTTCTAGTAGCTGTTTATATATTTTTATAGTATTATCATATACTTTTCTTTTCTCTTTCACACTGTATATCAGTTTAACATTTATCGTATGTTATTATAGAGCTAGTTAAGATTTCATTGTTATTGTGGTTTTCTCATTATTTTGTATTTGTAGATTTGTTTGAACAACTTTAAAATGGCTGACATCGAGACTCTGGAAGCTGTTCACGAAATTATTAAGACATCTTTTGATACCATTAGAGAGTTTGTGGCAGGATTCCGTGAGGATGATAAGATCAATCTGTTAAGTGTACGGAAGCAAAAGTTGGTTGAGCGATCACATGAGTGGGAAACAAATTATATTGAGGTGAATAGGTTGAAACCAGGGGAGTACACTAAGGTATTTTTAGAATATTCCGAATTATATTTTACTTTGATGGATGATATTTGATTGAAAGTAGGGATATTCCTAAGAATTCGATTAGGGTCTCTAATAGTTCAGTTGATGTTAAGTTGCCTGACATAGTGTTGCCCACATTTAGTGGTGAATTTAGTGAGTGGACAGCGTTTATTGACCTGTACAACTCACTGATTCACACAAATACTAAATTGTCTGACGTGCAGAAGTTGCATTATTTAAAGGGTGCTCTCACAGGTTCAGCTTCCAATATTATTTCCTCTTCAAAATTATCTAATGAAAATTACACTGTAGCCTATAATCTTATTTTAAAAACATATGACAATAAATTTTTAATTATTAATGCTCACTTAAACTCAATCGATAAAATTTCCTCCATTAGTAAGGGTTCGTTTGAAAATTTGAGAGCATTCTTAAATAATGCAAGGCAGCAAGTTCAGGCTTTGACTGCATTATTTGAACCAGTTAAGTATTGGGATGTCGTTCTTTTGTTCATGTTGTCGAAAAAGTTGGATAACAACACTAGAGTTGCGTGGAATTTGTCTCAAGCGTCAGCAGAACTACCAACTTTGAATAGTTTCTTTAATTTTATTGAAATGAGGGTAGTAGTTTTAGAGAATTCTAGTTCTGATTGCAAAGGGCCTTCAGCTAAGACAGTCAACACAATTGTGAAGAAGGCTTCTCAACCTTGCATCTGTTGCAAGAGAGAGCATGCCCTATTCCAATGTGCTGATTTCAAAGCTTTGGATGTCGAACAGAAGCGAAAGGAACTAGTCTCTAAGCATTTATTTTGTGTACGCTGTATAGCTTCGCGACGTGGCATTTCAAAGTGCAAATATAAGTATCCTTGCTCTATATGCAAGGAATCACATAATTCTTTGTTGCACGAGGAAAAGGTTTCCCCCATCAACAATAGTAATATTCTTATGACGCATTCAAATCCTCAAACTCTGCTTTCTACTGTTTCCTTAATTATTTTTGATGCAAATGGCAAAAGACATTCCGTGCGTGCACTTTTAGATAGTGGCTCACAAATAAATTTAATTACTAAATCGCTGGCTTCGCGTCTCCAGCTTCCAATTAATTCTTCACTTTATAATATAAGTGTTTTACAAGGGCAGAGTATGACTTGTAATAAGTCTGTGAAGATTAAAATTAAATCTAAATTAACTTCTTTTGAACACAAGTTATATTGTGTTATTAATGATAATATAACTCAACATCTTCCTTCTTCATCTATTGATTATTCTCACTGGAAAATCCCGGATCATGTCCAATTAGCTGATCCAGATTTTAATACTCCAGGTCCAATAGACTTGTTGATGACGCTGAGCTATATTTTGACATCCTGCAACAGGGTTGTATCCGCTTAGGGAAGAATTTACCAATTTTGAGGAACAGTCGCTTCGGTTGGTTATTGTCTGGTGTTTATTCAGGGGATGCTGGTTCTGAGTCGTATGTAGGGTTTGTCTCTAACGAAGATCTCCATGAAGAGTTAGCTAGGTTTTGGCAGGTAGAGGAGGTCTCGTTGAGCAATTCTCTTACGGGTTCAGATAAGGCTTGTGAGGAACACTTTGTTTCAAATGTACATCGTTTAGGAAATGGCCAATTTGAAGTTGCTTTACCATTTATTGATGGTAAGAAATATCAGTTAGGAAATTCTTTCACACAGGCAAGGACTCGTTTTTTGAATTTGGAACGTAGGTTGGTAAAAAATAAGGACTTAAATTTAGCTTACTCCAATTTTATTAATGAGTACGCAAAGTTAGGTCATGCCGAACTTACATCTCTTACAGGAGAGGATTTTGATAATAAGTATTATTTTTTACCGGTTTTTAAGGATGGCAATGTTAATAAAATTCGTGTTGTTTTTGATGCTTCTTGCAAAACTTCCACAGGTTTGTCACTTAATAATGTCATGCATACAGGTCCAAAACTACAACAAGATTTGTTTTCGATTTTGATTCGCATCAGGTGTCACTTGTATGTTTTTGTCGCTGACATTGTTAAGATGTATAGGCAAATTAAGGTTAGGGATGCAGATGCTAATTTACAATTAATTATTTGGAGAGATTCTCCTCAGAAAAGGCTTGATATTTATAAGTTAAACACCGTTACATATGGCACTTCATGTGCACCATACTTGGCCATGCGTTGTCTAAAGATGTTGTCAGAAGTAAATTTTGTCAAGTATCCACTAGCTTCGCAAACTTTAGATAGGGACAGTTATGTCGATGACATAATTACAGGTGCATCGTCAGAGCAGGAACTAGGGCAGCTGAAATTGGAGGTCTGTAGTCTGTTGAAGTTAGGTTGTTTTCAGTTACACAAGTGGTCAAGTAACAGTCTTTCATTGTTAGCAACAGTCTTTCGTTGTTAACAAAATTTGTCTGCCACAGATTTTTCTGAACAAAATAATACGGTAAAAACATTAGGTTTATCATGGAATCCAGTTGAGGATATTTTCAAAATATCTTATTCCAATCTTTTTATCACTTCTACAGACACTAAAAGATATGTACTTTCTACCATAGCTAGGATATATGATCCTATTGGACTCATATCACCGATTACCATAACAGCGAAATTGATAATGCAGGAATTATGGAAATGCAATTTAGATTGGGAAGACGCTCTGCCAGATGAATTACAGGATAGCTGGAATGATTTCAGACATCATCTTTCGTGTTTGGAAGGCTTGTCTGTTCCGCGTTGTTTTTTCAAACAGGTTCCTGTAAGCATACAGTGTCACGGTTTTGCGGATGCTTCATTACTGGCTTATGGAGCTTGTGTCTATTTACGGGCGACATATGAAGATGGTAGTATTTCCTGCCATCTAATATGTTCCAAATCTAAGGTTGCTCCGTTAAAACAGGTGACACTTCCTCGCTTAGAATTGTTAGCTGCGTTTTTATTGGCAAAATTATATAGGCGTGTTATGGCTAATGGTGTTGTGAAGATTAACGAATCATTTCTGTGGAGTGATTCTAGTATTGTTCTTGCGTGGCTGCGCACAGAACCCTCACAGTTGAAAATGTTTGTTTCTAATAGAGTGTCGCAAATTTTAGAATTAACTCCAGCAGTTATGTGGAAGCATGTATCTAGCAAAGATAACCCTGCAGACATTGTGTCAAGAGGTGTTAGAATTGCTAGTGATTTGTTGAGCTGTGATCTGTGGTGGCACGGGCCATCTTGGCTTTGTAGCACCAGAGAAAATTGGCCGAATAGGTTTTGTGATCCACCAAAAGATAAGCTGCCGGAAACACGGGTACTTTGTGCTGTTTCGAATACTGAGGATGATGATGACATTGGTATTGTTCTAAAGTCTTTGTCAGATAGGGTATCCAAGTTTAGCAAGCTTGTTAGGATTGTCGCATATTGTCTCAGATGGAGGAAAAAGCGCAGAACTGTTCCTCTTGGTGATCCGTTGCCAGCTTTTGAGATTCAGTTTGCAACTCTTAGGATATTTTATTTGGTCCAGTTAGAAACATTCTCTATTACTAATGATGAAGATTTATAAACAGATAAGGTCTCAATTCATAAGTTGAAATCGTTAAATTCATTTAGGGATGCTGATGGTGTGTTGCGTGTAGGTGGGAGATTGGAACATGCAAACATTTCTTTTAACCAAAAACACCCCATCATTTTACCAAAAAAACATGTTGTCAGAAGTAAATTCTGTCAAGTATCCACTAGCTTCGCAGACTTTAGATAGGGACTGTTATGTCGATGACATAATTACAGGTGCATCGTCAGAGCAGGAACTAGGGCAGCTGAAATTGGAGGTCTGTAGTCTGTTGAAGTTAGATTGTTTTCAGTTACATATTTCATTGTTTAAAAACATACCCTATGTTTTTAAAGTCAGAGCATGAGCGACTGCTGCATGCAGGGACTCAAACCGTTCTGGGAAACGTAAGGTTGAATTATTGGCCAATTAATGGTCGTAACGCCTTAAAGCAAATTATTCATAATTGTTATAAGTGTGCTCGTTTTAAGGCTGCTGCTGCTAGTCAATTGATGGGTAGTCTCCCAACAGATAGGATCACTCAACATCGTCCATTTAAGGTAGTTGGGGTAGATTTTGCTGGTCCAATATTGTTGAGATCAAGTCGTTTAAGGAAGGCTCCTCGAGTTAAGGCCTATATTTCGTTATTTGTATGTATGGTGACCAAGGCAATCCATATAGAATTAGTTTCTACCTCTCAACTGATGCCTTTTTAGCTGCGTTGAGACGGTTTATTTCTCGTAGGTATTGTTGTTCTATCATACATAGTGATAATGGGAAGAATTTTGTAGGAGCCAACAACGAGTTGAAAGAGTTATATAGGTATTTTAAGTTGGACATGACTAGACAAGGTTTGGTAACAGCTGCAGCTCAGTTAGGAATAACATGGAAATTTACTCCGTCTTATGAACCTCACTTTGGAGGGTTATGGGAGGGTTCCATTAAACAAATGAAACACTATATTCGTAGGGTGTTAGGATCGCATTGCTTCACGTACGAAGAATACCTCACTGTATTGGCACAGATCGAGGCAATTCTGAACTCCAGACCATTGTTATCACTCACGGATGATAGCTCAGATTTTCATATATAAGTCCGGGTCATTTTTTAATAGGTGAAGCAATCACAGCACTTTCAGAGCCTCATCAATCTCAGCCAGGGCTAGGTACCTTAAAGTTGTTCAAGCAAATGATAGCAATGAGGAACCAATTTTGGACATCTTAGTCCAAACAATATTTAAGTAATTTGCAGAAGAGACATAACTGGTTTCAGACTCAATCCAATATTTTAATTGACTCCATAGTTCTAATTAAGGTAGATAATAGTCCACCTTTGAATTGGCCTACTGGTCGAATTTTGGAAACTAAACCAGGACGTGATGGAAAGGTTCGGGTCGTTATTGTAAAAACTCCTACTGGAACATTTACACGTCCAATAACAAAGATTGTACCTTTACCTTGTAATTAATTGCATTTTTGTTACTTAATAATTTTTTATTATCTTCTTTGTGTATATATATTTAGTATTAAGTTTTTTGCAGTTGCACTATGGTTTGTTTTATTAGGCATAGTTTGTTATATCATTATTATTGTCATTTTCATTTTAGATTAACATACCTTGTAAAAAATGTTTTCATTTCAGTTTTCAGTAATTGTTATATTATTTATCTATATATTGTCTATGTTATACAGTCCACTCAAATATCTTGTTATGTTAATTATTATACTCTGGATGCAAGCCCCGGAGCATGGACAAAATTGTTTGTCACACTTTTTTATGTCAAATGTAATGTTATATATATTTGTAATTCAAATGTACCGCCATTAGTATCAGTGGCGTTGGCAACACTCTTTGCCCTACTCTAACTATGTATCCGCCATTTTTATGTTTTTGTTTATGTTAAACTCTGTAAATCTCTCTTCTTTGCTGAACCGTGAACCAAATAACATATAAAATAAACTTAATAATTAAAAGGAAGCATTTTTATTATACCACATATATATACACATATACATACATATATTCATATACATATATACCTACAAACATAAACGATTTGAGAAAGGAGGATGGCATGATGAGAAAGGAGGATGGCATGATCTAGTAAATTGATGATAGATGCAATCTTAATCGATTTGGGGTGATAGAAATGGTAGTTTAAATAACGTCCAGACCAAGTGGATTTTTGATACCAACATGTAGTGATGGAGCCGTTATTTATAAAAAGGGTAAAATCTAAAAAAATAATGGAGTTGTTAAGTTGAGTCTCTACAGTAAAACAAAGGTGTGTGTTGAAATTATTAAAAGAATTTAGGAAATTGGTTATGTGATAAGTAGGAATGCAAGTTAAAATGTCGTCAATGTAACGTTTATAAAAAAGAGGTACATAAGACAAGGTATTAAAAGTAGAGTTCTCTAGAAACTGGATACAAAGTTCAGCAAACGGGGCACTCAAACTGGAACCCATTGTAGTGCCAAATTTTTGTTTAAAGAAGGAGTCGTTGAACGAAAAATAAGTATTGGAAATAATGATGTTTGCTGATTTCAACCCATTTATGGTCTATGGCAGAGAGAATAAAATCAGGTGAAATGTTAGTGAAGTTGGACACAACATCTAAACTTACAAAAGAAAAATCAGATGGTACATTGAGGGAAATAAGTTTGGGAATGAGTTTGAAAGAATTTTTGACAAAATGGAGAGAATTATGAGTGATATTGGATAAAATTGAACTAATAAATTTGGATAATTTGCAAAGAGGGGAATTTAAGTCGGCAACTATTGGTCAAAGAGGAAAACCATTTTTGTGGATTTTGGGAAGACAATATAGTTCTGGGAATATGGGATTGTAGGTTTTTAATTGTAGAGAGAGAGGTTTGGGAATTTGCTTGCTTTCTATGAGTGAATCAATGAATTTCAAAGTATTCCGATTTATAAGGTCGATGGGATCTGAATTTATAGGTTCGTAAATGATCACATCAGCTAGGAGGAACATGGATTTGGAAATTTAATCAACTTTGTTCATGATAACCGTGATGTTATCCTTATCTGCCCTGGCAACAACAATTTCTGGGTATTGTTTGATAAAGAATTTGCAAAAGTGGATGTCTTTGAGTAATTCTTTATGTTGATGAATGTTAGAAATGTCAAATTTGAAAAACGAATTA
Source organism: Ctenocephalides felis (assembly GCF_003426905.1). Lineage (NCBI taxonomy): Eukaryota > Metazoa > Arthropoda > Insecta > Siphonaptera > Pulicidae > Ctenocephalides > Ctenocephalides felis. The sequence goes on along the minus strand of NW_020537646.1, from coordinate 56,491,883 downwards.
AGATGGTTGCAAAAAATAGATTTAAAGCGGTTTTTTTCATTGATATCTTTTAAATTACGTAAACTATATTCTAAAGAGTTAAGTGTTTTGACAAAATTAAACGATTTTTTCTGTTGTGAAATAGAAAATTTAGGACCTAGTGCTAGTATTTCTCTTCATCACATATTTTTTCATTTTTACATTGTCTATCATGGTTTTATTATGTTTCTATATTTTCATTTTGATCCACATATTATGTTTAACCGTTGATTATGGATTGTTTTCACATTTATATTTTGTCTATGTTTCTACTGCGCATGATCGCTGAGAAAATCTTCGTAATATGAAACCACTGAAATTCTCTCTATCCCGTTCTCTCATCCAATGACGATACAGTTTCCACTATTTTCCGCAAACACGTACGCACACATTTTACTCACGTACACACACGTAATACATATTCCAAGCTGACAACATGTTCGTTTGGAATAAGCTTTTTTATAATAAAATAAATTATTTATTTTAATTTTCAATTTTTTAAATTTATCATAACTCGACGTTTTATCAATTTTTTATTTCATATTTATTTTTTTGTTCAATTTTGTGTTTTTTGTGTTATTTTTCAAATTTATTTGTATGGTAGGTTTCTTTACATTTGTTTATTTTATGGTTGTTTTTTATATATACTTCTCATATATTCTTTCACAATATATATTTGTTTTTAAAACTAATTCATTAAATTGGTTAGATTTATGTTTTTTTACATAGTTTTATTTATTTTTGTCTGCAATTATGTATTTTTTATATTGTTTTAATTTGTAACCCTGAAATATTTAATTATAGCCATAATAACCATTTGAAGATGGGTCAAATAAAGACCCGAAACGTATGTTCTCTGAATAAAAACATTTTTTAATAAAACTGTTTTTTAATTACTGGATGGGTGCCCAAGAAACAATTTTATCATATTATTTCACCGTCTGAAGAAAAACCTTTCGCTTTATATATATATATATATATATATATATATATATATATATATATACATATATAAATAAATAAATATTATAAATAAATCAGTGGATTATATAAGAAAATATTAGAAATGTTAGAAAATTACAAAGTTTTAATAGAGGGTAAGAAAAAACAGAATTATTTTTTTATATGATTAATTATACTCTAAGACTTTTTAACTGAAAACGATGTTATCAATAAAAATGTTAAACTTCTTTTCAGACGAAAACCAAATTTTGTAATTTAAATTTATTAGTTATTTATTAGTCTGCTATTATTAACGTCCCGTAGGGTAAGTTATTGTAGTCGTCCAAAAATCAAAATTGAAAATTTTTACATTTCTTCACGTTTTGAAGGTTTTTGGAACATGTTGGCATACCTCAGAAAAAAATGGATGTGTGTATGTGTGTGTGTATGTATGTATGGATACAATTTTTCGTTCACGTTTTCGGGTGCACGGATCAACGGGTTTGAATTGTTCGAAAAACATTCGATTCCTATTGTTAGGGAGATGTGCTGATTAGTTTTTGGCAAAGTCAGGTCCAGCCGTTTCGGAGATACAGAGCAAAGACTGCAGAAAATAAAAATCGAGTTTTTGATACAACGGAGCATCGGATTTGAATGATCCAAAAAACATTCAATTTATAATGACGAACTTTATGCTTGTTTTAACAAAATAATTGCTTTTGAAAAAAAAATGTTTTATTTTTTTTCAAAAAAAAATTGTTTTTCAAAAAATTTATTTTTTTCAAAATTTTTTTTTTTGCATTTCGAAATTAATTCAGATTTTAGTTGTAATTCTTACTTAAGATCTTTAAACTTTAAACAAAAATTTTCAACATTGCAATTCAGTTTATATAGTTCCTATAAATATTAGACAATGTTACAGTATTTATTTATAGTAATCTTTTTGAAAACATTTTATATTCCTCGAACATTTTGTTACGGTACGGGAAGTTTCAGCAATTTGCCTTAAGGCACGATGCCATACACATCAATAGTTAATCTCAAAATGGATGTCAATATTATAAAGTACAGGAACAAAAAAGTAAACTTTGAGTAGTCAGACGTGTGAAACTAAAAAGAAAAAATGTTTTTTTTTTTAATTATTTGTCAAAAAGTGTAATAATTTAAATAAAAATCATGTAACAGGTTGTGATCTGATTTAATGTTAACTCTATTGGAAACGTTTATAGGTATAAGACAAATTTACGAAAACGAATTTCCGAATAAGGTAAATAGACTCTATCGTCTAATATATCTTATATATAAAATTCTTCTGTAATGATGTATGAAAGGATAGTTCTCCTAAACGATTATTCTGATTTTGATAAATCTTTCTGAAGGTTTTAAGGGAATTTTGATTGTGAAAATAAATGAAAAAAAAATAAAAACCGTTTATCATTGTTTAACATTGAAAATATTTGAGGCGTTGTTTGGCATTGAAAACAAAAGAAGACTGACACCTGCCAAACATTTCAATTCACTTATAGGCTAAAATAATATTAAAATATAATATATTCAATATTATGAATAAGAAAAATGTAATGTCTACATTATTATTGCCGAAAAGCAGCTGAGATGTGCCAAAAATTAAAATAATATAAGATACATTATATATTTGGCAGATAACAGGCTGCGCATGCGTTTGACGGTTATGGACTGTAAGTGATTGCGCATCAAACATATTCAATTTGACAGATTATTATTTTTTAACTAATGCAGTCGTGTTTTGCCTTACTTTACTAAATCACAATACAAAAGCAAATTACTTATTCAAAAAATTATTTAGAAGTTTCATCGTGTCAATAATTCATATGTTTGGCAGTTGATGCGGAATATTTACTTACGCGAATGGAGCGTTTTGGGCCTGAACGTTTTTGGACCGTTTTTTACTATGCTCCAATTTGTATGAAATTTTGGAATTAGACTCCAAGGGTTTGAAGTTTCATAATGTTTTTCAAAAAAAAAAACAAATACTTTTCAAGTTACTGGAAACTAAAACTTCGTTTATTTTTGGCGTTTTTTATCGTTTTTTTTGCAAATATCTCCAAATATACACATTTTATCAAAAATCATGTGATAAACAAAATTATATCAATTATTATCTTAATAACTCGGTGTTTTATAATGCGTCTTAGGAACAATATTAAGCTAGATATGAAAAGGCAAAGACGTTTTTTATTTCGTTCGAAAATCATTATGACAACAACCAGTTTATCTGTGATTTTTTTAAGTCAGTATTTTGTGAAATAATGTTTAATTGTAAGTACATTTTACTCCTTATATAATTTTTTCTTTTGACTCTAATTTAAATGTTTTAGTTTTTAATTTGAAAACTCGGTATAATCCAATTTTTGGTCTTGGACTTATATAGTCTTTACAAAAACCAAATAATCTAATACTGATTACGTTTCAAAATTTTCAGATTTCTTTTCAATTCTGGATTTTGTGTATAATTGTAAATAATATTGCTGAGCTTACACAAAATTTTCAAATTTTTGCGAGCAGAGGTAGATAAGAAATTAAGTTTTGTTCAGTGTGACAAACTGGAATAAATGGCACAAAAGTCGAATTTGACTTTGAGCAAATATGAACTATATTTTGAGAACCAAATCAAATCACAACAACTAACACATATCAAGCAAACAATTATCTGACTATGTTCACTAAAACTATCAGCTACTTTATCATTCTAGATATGAGTTTTTTTGCTGCTTTTTATATTTTGTTATATAGTCCATTTTACCCCAGAGGCGGAGTAACTTGGGACGGCCAGGTGGCAGATAGGTTCAATATCTTATTTTAATTTAAAAGTATTTTACAAAATAATTACATAATTCAACAAATACAGAATATAAATTTCATTGGTAAATAAATATCCTTGATCTATTAGTTGTCAGAAATATTGACCAGCATATTTGAAATAACTATTTATATAACTTATATTTTGTAAAATTGCTTTATTTACCTTAATTTACTTTTTATTAGCAATTTTTTTTATTTTTACACCTTTCTTTGCCATTGTTAACATTCAGTTGTTTTTTTTTACTTCATCCTGGTGTAAGCTTTTAAAGTGGTTATATAAAAAAAACTGTCATAAATCTAATCAATTTAATAAATTTATTTTATAACAAATATATATTGTGAAAGAATATAAAGTGAAAATACCAAAGTAGACATAAAAAATGTAAAGAACTCACCATACAAATTGTATGGTGAAAATTGAAAAAAAAAACACACACAAAAACACACAAAAATTGCACGAAAAAAATATGAAACACAAATTGATAAACGTCGAGTTATATGACAAATTTTAAATAATTGTAAAATAAAAATAAAAATAAATAATATATTTTTTATAAAAAAGCTTTTTCCAAACGAGGCATGTTGTCCGTTTGGAGTTTGTGTAACAAGTAAAATATGTGCGTACGTGTTGGTAGAAAAGACTCAATTAGAGAGATTTTTAGTAACGTCATAGTACGAAGATTTCCTCGACGATCATGCGCAGTAGGAACATAAAAAATATAGCTTGTGGGAACAAACTGTAATCAACGGTTGAAAATATGTAGATAAAAATGAATATAGAAACATAATAAAACCATGAGAGACATTGTAAAAATGAAAAAATATGCAAAGAAGAGAAATTTATTAGGAAAGTGTATAAATATTAACTATGAAACGATATTAGTTAGGGAACAAGTTGATATAAGAAATTATAACATAATATAATATATGTGTATATATACATAAAATATACTCACACATATATACATACACACACATACATATACATACATGTATACACATACATATACATACATATACACCCATATACATACATACATACATAAACACATATATGCATACATTACGGAGCGGAGATATGGGCGAATATCCTCAAGCAAAAAACATATCGGTGCAAAATAGCGTCGGTGCAAAGGCGAGGAGCTTTGGGAGTTACCTGTGCCTATCGCACGGTCTCAGAAGCAGCTGTATTGGTAATAGCAGGAGCCACACCAATTGACTTGCTAGCATTAGAGAGTAAAACTCTACGACGCTAAAATAGATGGCGACAGCTTCAAAGAAACAAGATCGAGAATAAAAAAGGAAATGCTACAAGAGTGGCAAAATCGGTGGATGTCAGGAGAGACGGGCATATGGACGGCGCGTCTGATTCCGGACATTAGCGTCTGACCCAGATTTTGACAGGACATGAGCAGTTTAATGCCTATCAATGGGCTTGCATAGCACGCCAATGTGCAAATACTGCTCAGATAAAATCGACGACGGTGAGCACACGTTCTTTGAATGTGCTCGGTGGAAGGAATATCGTAATAACGCCGAAGACATTATAGGCACCAGACTCACCCCCTCAAGCTTTGTGACCTACATGGTGAAACAAGAAGAAAACTGGTCAGCTATAGCAGCTTATGCACAGCACCTTGTGAAGGATAAAACCGGGGAAAGGGACCAGTAGTCGGAAGCAGGCGTCGCAAGGGGCAGCACGGACTGGATTGATGTAATGCTAACGCGGTTCCAATCCAGTCCTCTCTGTACCATCTGCGGGGAGAGGGGGAAGAGTGTTTTTTTTACTGGGTAAAAATCTCCACACTACCGCTTATTGTTGTCTGCTGTAGGATGGACAGCCGAGTATCAATGATGGCGGTGTCTTATAAAGATTTTTTTTGCACCTAAATAATAATACCAATAATAATAATTGAAATAATAATATAATAATAATAATAATAATAATAATAATAA